>NW_024057796.1:72500-86662 GCF_016432855.1 Salvelinus namaycush | reverse complement strand
GAGGAAGGTAGGGTAGAAGAGAGGGGGTGGAGGAGCAAAAAAGGTTAGTATATGGGAGAATGTTGGAGATGGAGGAAGGGAAAAGGTCGATAGATAATTGGGGGAAGGAGGAAACTAGTCGGAACTTGGAGAGGTGTAAGATGGAGGTTAGGATGATGGGGAATAGGGATTATAGGATGGAGCTTGTTAGATATGATAGGGTGTTTGGGGAGGAGATGAGGAAGCAGGGTTTGTATGTGGAGAGGGATAGGGCAAGGGAGAAAAGTGGTTCTTTGGAGCATATTAGAAAAACGAAGAAGAAGAAAAAGGTAGAGACTGTGGGTAGGGGGAGAGGTGGTGGGAGGGAAGGGGGGAGGGAGAGGTGGCAGGACCTTCGGGTGTTTCTGCTTTCCTCTCTTCCTTTTCGTCCTTGGCACCTTTGAAGGAGCAGGTTGACAGTTGACAATTGGGGGGAAATGAAGGGAGGGAGTCAGGGACAGGGAGATGGCCCTGAGGAACACTTTGGGGTTGGAGGGTAGATGGGAGAGGGGAGGTGGGGGGAGGAGGTTTCACCTAGATGTTATTTGATTTGGTTGAGATATTGGTTAAGTTTTTGGATGGTTTTTGTTAGTTAGAGAATTTTAGTTTGGAAATTGTGTAATCTGAAAGATTTGAGTTGATTTTGGATGGTAATAGAATGTATTGTGTTGGTTAAAGATATATAATTTGTAATTATGTAAATTGGGAGATTTGAGTTGGTTTTTTTTAATAAAAAAAAAAAAAAAAAAAAAAAATCTGTTCTTATCAGTTTAATATCTGATACGTCCCCCATCGGGGGACTACATATTAAATGGATTTTTCGAACAGGGAGTCGGAAATGGGGCTTGCTCCGTCCGCTCCACGCATCGACCCGGTATTGCAGTACCTCCGGGAACGGTGCATTCTCCCGTTGTCAAGGATAAAAAAGAAAGAGACAAAGCTAGCAAGGAAAAAGAAGAAAGATCCAAAGTGAAAGTAGGGCGAAGCGCTTTTCATGGGTTCCCCCGTTTCCCGCCTTTTACTTAAAAAAAAAAAAAAAAAAAAAAAAAAAAAAAAAAAAAACGTTGGCCAGGATAGTGAGTGAGTGTCTGTCTGTCTGTCTGTCTGTCTGTCTGTCTGTCTGTCTGTGACTTTTTACCCACACACAGCCCTCGAAAAGTTGGCAGAGTGGGTGGGTGACCACCCGCGAGTTACGGCCTAGAGTGCACAGTGTGTGTGTCTCGGGCCCCGACCTCTGACTTCCATACGACTCTGGTTTCTCTTCATTACGCACAAGCCTTTCGCCTTTTACTAAAGACTTCCGTGGAGAGGAACACTCATGAGTTCAACGTATTTTTGAAGGGCTTTGCTTCTGGCAGAGCCCGCTATATCTTGTTTCAAGAGAAATTGACAGAGATGATGCAGAGACTTTTTGCTCATGCGTTTGACTTAGAATCGTAGCGGTGGGGTGTATTTTTCCACTCACTCCCAAGTAGTCGCTAAGGGCAATTGAGTTCAAGCCCGACGACTGGCGTATTTGCCGGGCTTTGAACAAATAGTCGTCGCACTAGGCGTAAAGAGCTAGTGACTTAAGACGAATTAGCGACTTTTAAAAAAATAAAATAAAAAACACCCGCCTGTCTGTCGCCAGGGAAAGGTTGGGTGGGTGGGTGGGTGGGTGGGGGGGGGAGGAGGAGCCGCCACCTTTTGCCAAACCAACCAACCGCCAAAGTCTGCCGAGACCCCCGGTGCCCGGCGGGTGCAGGGTTCCATTTGTGGGTTATCGCTTCTCGGCCTTTTGGCTAAGAATCAAGCTTGGTACCGAGGTGCCCCAGAGCTCGCTTAGTCAGAAGGTCGGAGATAGGAGGGCGGTAATTTTTGATAGGAATCATTGGGATTCTATTGAAGAGGTATTTATTGTGAGCTTTATTGAATTGGAAAAGGAGCATTAGAGGTTTTTTTTGTAGAGAAGTGCATTTTTTTCTGGTGAGAAGATGGCACAGAAAGCAGAGCAGAAGTCGGTGCCTGGTATGGGGATTGCCAACACCTTAAGATTTGCGTGGAAGGAGAAGGGATTGGAGCCGGCTGGAAGGGATACTTTCGGAAGATCCCTGTTGATGGGAGCGCTCAGTTTGGGGGTAAAGGATGTGTATTGCTTCCTGGAAAACCCATCGGAGGTTGCTTTCGATGTGACATTTTTCACAGAGGGAAAGCATGGGGAAACATTGAGGAAAGCCAGAGAAATGGAGAAGACAATGCCCATGTGTCAATATATAGTGACAAATTTGGCCAAGGTTAATTTCAGGGTGGTAACGGTTACCATGTATAACCCCTACGTGAAGGACGAGGAGGTGAGGAGTTTTCTTGGGAGATACATGGACAATATATCCTCAGCAAGGTACCTCAAGGACTCTCTTGGGTTTTGGACGGGGAGGAGAGGTTTCCAGGCTCTTCTGAGGGAGGATCCAGGAGGTCTGGGAGGATACCTCCATCCTCCGGCTATGTTCTCTCTGGGGGCTGACAGGGGAACATTATTCTATGCCCGTCAGCCTCCATTCTGCAGGCGTTGTATGGCCTATGGTCATACCTCGGCCTCGTGCAGCGGAAAGAAGTGCAGGTACTGTGGGTCGGTCGAGCACGAGGCGAGGGACTGTAGTGAGCCTAAGGCGTGTCACGGGTGTGGCTCGGTGGAGCACCTGTGGCGAGACTGCCCGGCTAGGCGCAGGTCATACGCGTCTGCAGCTGGGGGGGGAGCGAGAGCGGGGGATGGGGTAGAAGAGAAGAGGAGCGGGAAGAAGGTGGTGGCAGAAGGGGAAAAACTGCACCAAAGGAGTCTGACAGAGAAGAGGAGGAAGAGGAGAAGAGAGCTGGGACAGAAGGAGTGGTGGCTGAGACAGAAGGAGTGGAGGCCGAGACAGAAGGAGTGGTGGATGGGACAGAAAGAGAGGTGGCCGGGACGGAACGAGAGATAGCCGGGACAGAAGGAGAGGGGGCTGGGACAGAGGGAGAGGAGGTGGAGATGGAAGGAGAGGAGGTCGGGATGGAAGAAGAGACGGGGGAGACGGAAGAAGAGGAGGACGAGATGGAAGGAGGGATGGGGGAGAGGGAGAGGATAGAGGAGGAACTAGTTAGGAGAAAAAGGACTGAGGAGATAAAAAGAGTAATGTATGGGGGAATGATGGAGCTGGTGGAAGAGAAAGGGCCAGGGGGATGGAGGGAGGGGGAAAAAGCTCAAGAGGTTCAAATTTTACACAGAAAGGCTGAGGGTATGGATGCAGGGGAGTTTAAGAGGTGGCGTGAAAATTTAGAAAAAAAAAAAAATATGGAGAGGTGATGAGGGAGAAGGGGTTATTCGAGGAGGCGGATAGGGTAGGGGTGGATGGGATAGAAGGGGGGGCGGGCGAGATGGAAGGAGAGGGGGAGGGGACAGAGGGAGAGGAGAGAAAGGAAGTAGAAGTGGAGGAATTGGACATGGGAAGGAAAGAGGAACTCCTTCGAATGATGAGGGAGAGGATAGAGAAGAAGGGGCCGGTAAAGGGTTGGAGGGAAGGGGAATTTGAGAGGGTGAAGAGAGAATTTGAGAAGGTGGTTAGGGAAAAGCTTCTGTCTGGAGATCAGGAGGGTAGGGCAGGGACAGAAGGAGAGGGGGAAGGGGAAGAGGAGGGAAAAAGAGGGAAAAGGAAGGGGAAGGGGATAGAGGAAGGTAGGGTAGAAGAGAGGAGGGTGGAGGAGCAAAAAAGGTTAGTATATGGGAGAATGTTGGAGATGGAGGAAGGGAAAAGGTCGATAGATAATTGGGGGAAGGAGGAAACTAGTCGGAACTTGGAGAGGTGTAAGATGGAGGTTAGGATGATGGGGAATAGGGATTATAGGATGGAGCTTGTTAGATATGATAGGGTGTTTGGGGAGGAGATGAGGAAGCAGGGTTTGTATGTGGAGAGGGATAGGGCAAGGGAGAAAAGTGGTTCTTTGGAGCATATTAGAAAAACGAAGAAGAAGAAAAAGGTAGAGACTGTGGGTAGGGGGAGAGGTGGTGGGGAGGGAAGGGGGGAGGGAGAGGTGGCAGGACCTTCGGGTGTTTCTGCTTTCCTCTCTTCCTTTTCGTCCTTGGCACCTTTGAAGGAGCAGGTTGACAGTTGACAATTGGGGGGAAATGAAGGGAGGGAGTCAGGGACAGGGAGATGGCCCTGAGGAACACTTTGGGGTTGGAGGGTAGATGGGAGAGGGGAGGTGGGGGGAGGAGGTTTCACCTAGATGTTATTTGATTTGGTTGAGATATTGGTTAAGTTTTTGGATGGTTTTTGTTAGTTAGAGAATTTTAGTTTGGAAATTGTGTAATTTGAAAGATTTGAGTTGATTTTGGATGGTAATAGAATGTATTGTGTTGGTTAAAGATATATAATTTGTAATTATGTAAATTGGAAGATTTGAGTTGGTTTTTTTTTAATAAAAAAAAAAAAAAAAAAAAAAAATCTGTTCTTATCAGTTTAATATCTGATACGTCCCCCATCGGGGGACTACATATTAAATGGATTTTTTCGAACAGGGAGTCGGAAATGGGGCTTGCTCCGTCCGCTCCACGCATCGACCCGGTATTGCAGTACCTCCGGGAACGGTGCATTCTCCCGTTGTCAAGGATAAAAAAGAAAGAGACAAAGCTAGCAAGGAAAAAGAAGAAAGATCCAAAGTGAAAGTAGGGCGAAGCGCTTTTCATGGGTTCCCCCGTTTCCCGCCATTTTACTTAAAAAAAAAAAAAAAAAAAAAAAAAAAAAAAAAAAAAAACGTTGGCCAGGATAGTGAGTGAGTGTCTGTCTGTCTGTCTGTCTGTCTGTCTGTCTGTCTGTCTGTGACTTTTTACCCACACACAGCCCTCGAAAAGTTGGCAGAGTGGGTTGGGTGACCACCCGCGAGTTACCGGCCTAGAGTGCACAGTGTGTGTGTCTCGGGCCCCGACCTCTGACTTCCATACGACTCTGGTTTCTCTTCATTACGCACAAGCCTTTCGCCTTTTACTAAAGACTTCCGTGGAGAGGAACACTCATGAGTTCAACGTATTTTTGGAAGGGCTTTGCTTCTGGCAGAGCCCGCTATATCTTGTTTCAAGAGAAATTGACAGAGATGATGCAGAGACTTTTTGCTCATGCGTTTGACTTAGAATCGTAGCGGTGGGTGTATTTTTCCACTCACTCCCAAGTAGTCGCTAAGGGCAATTGAGTTCAAGCCCGACGACTGGCGTATTTGCCGGGCTTTGAACAAATAGTCGTCGCACTAGGCGTAAAGAGCTAGTGACTTAAAGACGAATTAGCGACTTTAAAAAATAAAATAAAAAACACCCGCCTGTCTGTCGCCAGGGAAAGGTTGGGTGGGTGGGTGGGTGGGTGGGGGGGGGAGGAGGAGCCGCCACCTTTTGCCAAACCAACCAACCGCCAAAGTCTGCCGAGACCCCCGGGTGCCCGGCGGGTGCAGGGTTCCATTTGTGGGTTATCGCTTCTCGGCCTTTTGGCTCAGATCAAGCTTGGTACCGAGGTGCCCCAGAGCTCGCTGAGTCAAAAGGTCGAAGTAGGAAGGCGATGAGGTAGATTGTGGGAAGGTATCGGTTACAAGGCGGTATTTTTGGTTTGCTTGTGGCTTCCTTTGGGAGAGTTTGTTTCGTTGTTGGAACGGGTTGGTTTTGTTGTTTTAGAAATGGCGAGAAATAGTTTCAATAAATCGGTACAAGGAATTGGTTTAACTAATGCAATGAGGTTCGCATGGAGGGAGAAAGACATGGAGCCTATCGGGAGAGAGGTTTTCGGAAGAAACATATTGATGGGGTTACTGAAGCTCGAGGTAAAGGAAGTTTTGTGCCTACAAGAAAATCCTATGGAGAGGGCTTTTGACGTGACATTTCATAGTGAGGAGAAGCATGGAGAAATATTGAAGAAAGCTGAAGATTTAAGCAAGACTAGGCCGTTGAGCCATTATGAAGTGACGAACCTGGCAAAGAGTAACTTCCGGGTGGTAACGGTTATAATGTTTAACCCCCACGTGAAAGACGATGAGGTGAGGAGCTTCCTGGGGAGGTATATGGACAATGTATCCTCAGCGAGGCTCCTCAGAGACTCTATGGGGTTTTGGACTGGGAAGAGAGGGTTTCAGGCCCTTCTTAGGGAGGACCCAAAGGGGGTGGGTGGTTACCTCCATCCTCCGGCGATGTTCTCCCTGGGGGCTGACAGGGGGACGTTGCATTACGCACGTCAGCCCCCGTATTGCAGGCGTTGTATGGCCTATGGCCATACTTTAGCATCATGCAGTGAGAAGAAGTGCAGGTACTGTGGGTCGGGCGAGCACGAGGCGAGGGAGTGTGTCAAGCCGAAGGCATGTCACGGGTGTGACTCAGTAGCACACCTGTGGCGTGACTGCCCTGCCAGGCAGAGGTCATACGCGTCTGCAGCTGGGGGGGGAGCGAGAGCGGGGGATGGGGGTAGAAGAGGAGAGGAGCGCGCAGGAGATGGTGGCAGAGGAGGAGGAACTGCACCGAAGGAGCCAGAGAGAGAAGAGGAGAAAGAGAAGAAGAGGGACGGGAAAGAAGGAGAGGAGGATGGGACAGAAGGAGAGGGGGCTGGGACAGAGGGAGAGGAGGTGGAGATGGAAGGAGAGGAGGTCGGGATGGAAGAAGAGACGGGGGAGACGGAAGAAGAGGAGGACGAGATGGAAGGAGGGATGGGGGAGAGGGAGAGGATAGAGGAGGAACTAGTTAGGAGAAAAAGGACTGAGGAGATAAAAAGAGTAATGTATGGGGGAATGATGGAGCTGGTGGAAGAGAAAGGGCCAGGGGGATGGAGGGAGGGGGAAAAAGCTCAAGAGGTTCAAATTTTACACAGAAAGGCTGAGGGTATGGAGGCAGGGGAGTTTAAGAGGTGGCGTGAAAATTTAGAAAAAAAAAAAATATGGAGAGGTGATGAGGGAGAAGGGGTTATTCGAGGAGGCGGATAGGGTAGGGGTGGATGGGATAGAAGGGGGGGCGGGCGAGATGGAAGGAGAGGGGGAGGGGACAGAGGGAGAGGAGAGAAAGGAAGTAGAAGTGGAGGAATTGGACATGGGAAGGAAAGAGGAACTCCTTCGAATGATGAGGGAGAGGATAGAGAAGAAGGGGCCGGTAAAGGGTTGGAGGGAAGGGGAATTTGAGAGGGTGAAGAGAGAATTTGAGAAGGTGGTTAGGGAAAAGCTTCTGTCTGGAGATCAGGAGGGTAGGGCAGGGACAGAAGGAGAGGGGGAAGGGGAAGAGGAGGGAAAAAGAGGGAAAAGGAAGGGGAAGGGGATAGAGGAAGGTAGGGTAGAAGAGAGGAGGGTGGAGGAGCAAAAAAGGTTAGTATATGGGAGAATGTTGGAGATGGAGGAAGGGAAAAGGTCGATAGATAATTGGGGGAAGGAGGAAACTAGTCGGAACTTGGAGAGGTGTAAGATGGAGGTTAGGATGATGGGGAATAGGGATTATAGGATGGAGCTTGTTAGATATGATAGGGTGTTTGGGGAGGAGATGAGGAAGCAGGGTTTGTATGTGGAGAGGGATAGGGCAAGGGAGAAAAGTGGTTCTTTGGAGCATATTAGAAAAACGAAGAAGAAGAAAAAGGTAGAGACTGTGGGTAGGGGGAGAGGTGGTGGGGAGGGAAGGGGGGGGGGAGAGGTGGCAGGACCTTCGGGTGTTTCTGCTTTCCTCTCTTCCTTTTCGTCCTTGGCACCTTTGAAGGAGCAGGTTGACAGTTGACAATTGGGGGGAAATGAAGGGAGGGAGTCAGGGACAGGGAGATGGCCCTGAGGAACACTTTGGGGTTGGAGGGTAGATGGGAGAGGGGAGGTGGGGGGAGGAGGTTTCACCTAGATGTTATTTGATTTGGTTGAGATATTGGTTAAGTTTTTGGATGGTTTTTGTTAGTTAGAGAATTTTAGTTTGGAAATTGTGTAATCTGAAAGATTTGAGTTGATTTTGGATGGTAATAGAAGGTATTGTGTTGGTTAAAGATATATAATTTGTAATTATGTAAATTGGAAGATTTGAGTTGGTTTTTTTTTAATAAAAAAAAAAAAAAATCAAAAAAAAAAAAAAATCTGTTCTTATCAGTTTAATATCTGATACGTCCCCCATCGGGGGACTACATATTAAATGGATTTTTCGAACAGGGAGTCGGAAATGGGGCTTGCTCCGTCCGCTCCACGCATCGACCCGGTATTGCAGTACCTCCGGGAACGGTGCATTCTCCCGTTGTCAAGGATAAAAAAGAAAGAGACAAAGCTAGCAAGGAAAAAGAAGAAAGATCCAAAGTGAAAGTAGGGCGAAGCGCTTTTCATGGGTTCCCCCGTTTCCCGCCATTTTACTTAAAAAAAAAAAAAAAAAAAAAAAAAAAAAAAAAAAAAACGTTGGCCAGGATAGTGAGTGAGTGTCTGTCTGTCTGTCTGTCTGTCTGTCTGTCTGTCTGTCTGTGACTTTTTACCCACACACAGCCCTCGAAAAGTTGGCAGAGTGGGTTGGGTGACCACCCGCGAGTTACCGGCCTAGAGTGCACAGTGTGTGTGTCTCGGGCCCCGACCTCTGACTTCCATACGACTCTGGTTTCTCTTCATTACGCACAAGCCTTTCGCCTTTTACTAAAGACTTCCGTGGAGAGGAACACTCATGAGTTCAACGTATTTTTGGAAGGGCTTTGCTTCTGGCAGAGCCCGCTATATCTTGTTTCAAGAGAAATTGACAGAGATGATGCAGAGACTTTTTGCTCATGCGTTTGACTTAGAATCGTAGCGGTGGGTGTATTTTTCCACTCACTCCCAAGTAGTCGCTAAGGGCAATTGAGTTCAAGCCCGACGACTGGCGTATTTGCCGGGCTTTGAACAAATAGTCGTCGCACTAGGCGTAAAGAGCTAGTGACTTAAAGACGAATTAGCGACTTTAAAAAATAAAATAAAAAACACCCGCCTGTCTGTCGCCAGGGAAAGGTTGGGTGGGTGGGTGGGTGGGTGGGGGGGGGAGGAGGAGCCGCCACCTTTTGCCAAACCAACCAACCGCCAAAGTCTGCCGAGACCCCCGGGTGCCCGGCGGGTGCAGGGTTCCATTTGTGGGTTATCGCTTCTCGGCCTTTTGGCTCAGATCAAGCTTGGTACCGAGGTGCCCCAGAGCTCGCTGAGTCAAAAGGTCGAAGTAGGAAGGCGATGAGGTAGATTGTGGGAAGGTATCGGTTACAAGGCGGTATTTTTGGTTTGCTTGTGGCTTCCTTTGGGAGAGTTTGTTTCGTTGTTGGAACGGGTTGGTTTTGTTGTTTTAGAAATGGCGAGAAATAGTTTCAATAAATCGGTACAAGGAATTGGTTTAACTAATGCAATGAGGTTCGCATGGAGGGAGAAAGACATGGAGCCTATCGGGAGAGAGGTTTTCGGAAGAAACATATTGATGGGGTTACTGAAGCTCGAGGTAAAGGAAGTTTTGTGCCTACAAGAAAATCCTATGGAGAGGGCTTTTGACGTGACATTTCATAGTGAGGAGAAGCATGGAGAAATATTGAAGAAAGCTGAAGATTTAAGCAAGACTAGGCCGTTGAGCCATTATGAAGTGACGAACCTGGCAAAGAGTAATTTCCGGGTGGTGACAATTATAATGTTTAACCCCCACGTGAAAGACGATGAGGTGAGGAGCTTCCTGGGGAGGTATATGGACAATGTATCCTCAGCGAGGCTCCTCAGAGACTCTATGGGGTTTTGGACTGGGAAGAGAGGGTTTCAGGCCCTTCTTAGGGAGGACCCAAAGGGGGTGGGTGGTTACCTCCATCCTCCGGCGATGTTCTCCCTGGGGGCTGACAGGGGGACGTTGCATTACGCACGTCAGCCCCCGTATTGCAGGCGTTGTATGGCCTATGGCCATACCTTAGCCTCGTGTAGCGAAAGGAAGTGTAGGTACTGTGGGTCGGGCGAGCACGAGGCGAGGGAGTGTGTCAAGCCGAAGGCATGTCACGGGTGTGACTCAGTAGCACACCTGTGGCGTGACTGCCCTGCCAGGCAGAGGTCATACGCGTCTGCAGCTGGGGGGGGAGCGAGAGCGGGGGATGGGGGTAGAAGAGGAGAGGAGCGCGCAGGAGATGGTGGCAGAGGAGGAGGAACTGCACCGAAGGAGCCAGAGAGAGAAGAGGAGAAAGAGAAGAAGAGGGACGGGAAAGAAGGAGAGGAGGATGGGACAGAAGGAGAGGGGGCTGGGACAGAGGGAGAGGAGGTGGAGATGGAAGGAGAGGAGGTCGGGATGGAAGAAGAGACGGGGGAGACGGAAGAAGAGGAGGACGAGATGGAAGGAGGGATGGGGGAGAGGGAGAGGATAGAGGAGGAACTAGTTAGGAGAAAAAGGACTGAGGAGATAAAAAGAGTAATGTATGGGGGAATGATGGAGCTGGTGGAAGAGAAAGGGCCAGGGGGATGGAGGGAGGGGGAAAAAGCTCAAGAGGTTCAAATTTTACACAGAAAGGCTGAGGGTATGGAGGCAGGGGAGTTTAAGAGGTGGCGTGAAAATTTAGAAAAAAAAAAAATATGGAGAGGTGATGAGGGAGAAGGGGTTATTCGAGGAGGCGGATAGGGTAGGGGTGGATGGGATAGAAGGGGGGGCGGGCGAGATGGAAGGAGAGGGGGAGGGGACAGAGGGAGAGGAGAGAAAGGAAGTAGAAGTGGAGGAATTGGACATGGGAAGGAAAGAGGAACTCCTTCGAATGATGAGGGAGAGGATAGAGAAGAAGGGGCCGGTAAAGGGTTGGAGGGAAGGGGAATTTGAGAGGGTGAAGAGAGAATTTGAGAAGGTGGTTAGGGAAAAGCTTCTGTCTGGAGATCAGGAGGGTAGGGCAGGGACAGAAGGAGAGGGGGAAGGGGAAGAGGAGGGAAAAAGAGGGAAAAGGAAGGGGAAGGGGATAGAGGAAGGTAGGGTAGAAGAGAGGAGGGTGGAGGAGCAAAAAAGGTTAGTATATGGGAGAATGTTGGAGATGGAGGAAGGGAAAAGGTCGATAGATAATTGGGGGAAGGAGGAAACTAGTCGGAACTTGGAGAGGTGTAAGATGGAGGTTAGGATGATGGGGAATAGGGATTATAGGATGGAGCTTGTTAGATATGATAGGGTGTTTGGGGAGGAGATGAGGAAGCAGGGTTTGTATGTGGAGAGGGATAGGGCAAGGGAGAAAAGTGGTTCTTTGGAGCATATTAGAAAAACGAAGAAGAAGAAAAAGGTAGAGACTGTGGGTAGGGGGAGGGGGGGGGGGGGGGGAAGGGGGGAGGGAGAGGTGGCAGGACCTTCGGGTGTTTCTGCTTTCCTCTCTTCCTTTTCGTCCTTGGCACCTTTGAAGGAGCAGGTTGACAGTTGATAATTGGGGGGAAATGAAGGGAGGGAGTCAGGGACAGGGAGATGGCCCTGAGGAACACTTTGGGGTTGGAGGGTAGATGGGAGAGGGGAGGTGGGGGGAGGAGGTTTCACCTAGATGTTATTTGATTTGGTTGAGATATTGGTTAAGTTTTTGGATGGTTTTTGTTAGTTAGAGAATTTTAGTTTGGAAATTGTGTAATTTGAAAGATTTGAGTTGATTTTGGATGGTAATAGAATGTATTGTGTTGGTTAAAGATATATAATTTGTAATTATGTAAATTGGGAGATTTGAGTTGGTTTTTTTTTAATAAAAAAAAAAAAAAAAAAAAAAAATCTGTTCTTATCAGTTTAATATCTGATACGTCCCCCATCGGGGGACTACATATTAAATGGATTTTTCGAACAGGGAGTCGGAAATGGGGCTTGCTCCGTCCGCTCCACGCATCGACCCGGTATTGCAGTACCTCCGGGAACGGTGCATTCTCCCGTTGTCAAGGATAAAAAAGAAAGAGACAAAGCTAGCAAGGAAAAAGAAGAAAGATCCAAAGTGAAAGTAGGGCGAAGCGCTTTTCATGGGTTCCCCCGTTTCCCGCCATTTTACTTAAAAAAAAAAAAAAAAAAAAAAAAAAAAAAAAAAAAAACGTTGGCCAGGATAGTGAGTGAGTGTCTGTCTGTCTGTCTGTCTGTCTGTCTGTCTGTCTGTCTGTGACTTTTTACCCACACACAGCCCTCGAAAAGTTGGCAGAGTGGGTTGGGTGACCACCCGCGAGTTACCGGCCTAGAGTGCACAGTGTGTGTGTCTCGGGCCCCGACCTCTGACTTCCATACGACTCTGGTTTCTCTTCATTACGCACAAGCCTTTCGCCTTTTACTAAAGACTTCCGTGGAGAGGAACACTCATGAGTTCAACGTATTTTTGGAAGGGCTTTGCTTCTGGCAGAGCCCGCTATATCTTGTTTCAAGAGAAATTGACAGAGATGATGCAGAGACTTTTTGCTCATGCGTTTGACTTAGAATCGTAGCGGTGGGTGTATTTTTCCACTCACTCCCAAGTAGTCGCTAAGGGCAATTGAGTTCAAGCCCGACGACTGGCGTATTTGCCGGGCTTTGAACAAATAGTCGTCGCACTAGGCGTAAAGAGCTAGTGACTTAAAGACGAATTAGCGACTTTAAAAAATAAAATAAAAAACACCCGCCTGTCTGTCGCCAGGGAAAGGTTGGGTGGGTGGGTGGGTGGGTGGGGGGGGGAGGAGGAGCCGCCACCTTTTGCCAAACCAACCAACCGCCAAAGTCTGCCGAGACCCCCGGGTGCCCGGCGGGTGCAGGGTTCCATTTGTGGGTTATCGCTTCTCGGCCTTTTGGCTAAGATCAAGCTTGGTACCGAGGTGCCCCAGAGCTCGCTTAGTCAGAAGGTCGGAGATAGGAGGGCGGTAATTTTTGATAGGAATCATTGGGATTCTATTGAAGAGGTATTTATTGTGAGCTTTATTGAATTGGAAAAGGAGCATTAGAGGTTTTTTTTGTAGAGAAGTGCATTTTTTTCTGGTGAGAAGATGGCACAGAAAGCAGAGCAGAAGTCGGTGCCTGGTATGGGGATTGCCAACACCTTAAGATTTGCGTGGAAGGAGAAGGGATTGGAGCCGGCTGGAAGGGATACTTTCGGAAGATCCCTGTTGATGGGAGCGCTCAGTTTGGGGGTAAAGGATGTGTATTGCTTCCTGGAAAACCCATCGGAGGTTGCTTTCGATGTGACATTTTTCACAGAGGGAAAGCATGGGGAAACATTGAGGAAAGCCAGAGAAATGGAGAAGACAATGCCCATGTGTCAATATATAGTGACAAATTTGGCCAAGGTTAATTTCAGGGTGGTAACGGTTACCATGTATAACCCCTACGTGAAGGACGAGGAGGTGAGGAGTTTTCTTGGGAGATACATGGACAATATATCCTCAGCAAGGTACCTCAAGGACTCTCTTGGGTTTTGGACGGGGAGGAGAGGTTTCCAGGCTCTTCTGAGGGAGGATCCAGGAGGTCTGGGAGGATACCTCCATCCTCCGGCTATGTTCTCTCTGGGGGCTGACAGGGGAACATTATTCTATGCCCGTCAGCCTCCATTCTGCAGGCGTTGTATGGCCTATGGTCATACCTCGGCCTCGTGCAGCGGAAAGAAGTGCAGGTACTGTGGGTCGGTCGAGCACGAGGCGAGGGACTGTAGTGAGCCTAAGGCGTGTCACGGGTGTGGCTCGGTGGAGCACCTGTGGCGAGACTGCCCGGCTAGGCGCAGGTCATACGCGTCTGCAGCTGGGGGGGGAGCGAGAGCGGGGGATGGGGGTAGAAGAGAAGAGGAGCGGGAAGAAGGTGGTGGCAGAAGGGGAAAAACTGCACCAAAGGAGTCTGACAGAGAAGAGGAGGAAGAGGAGAAGAGAGCTGGGACAGAAGGAGTGGTGGCTGAGACAGAAGGAGTGGAGGCCGAGACAGAAGGAGTGGTGGATGGGACAGAAAGAGAGGTGGCCGGGACGGAACGAGAGATAGCCGGGACAGAAGGAGAGGGGGCTGGGACAGAGGGAGAGGAGGTGGAGATGGAAGGAGAGGAGGTCGGGATGGAAGAAGAGACGGGGGAGACGGAAGAAGAGGAGGACGAGATGGAAGGAGGGATGGGGGAGAGGGAGAGGATAGAGGAGGAACTAGTTAGGAGAAAAAGGACTGAGGAGATAAAAAGAGTAATGTATGGGGGAATGATGGAGCTGGTGGAAGAGAAAGGGCCAGGGGGATGGAGGGAGGGGGAAAAAGCTCAAGAGGTTCAAAT
>NW_024057796.1:65000-67500 GCF_016432855.1 Salvelinus namaycush | reverse complement strand
GGACCCAAAGGGGGTGGGTGGTTACCTCCATCCTCCGGCGATGTTCTCCCTGGGGGCTGACAGGGGGACGTTGCATTACGCACGTCAGCCCCCGTATTGCAGGCGTTGTATGGCCTACGGCCATACTTTAGCATCATGCAGTGAGAAGAAGTGCAGGTACTGTGGGTCGGGCGAGCACGAGGCGAGGGAGTGTGTCAAGCCGAAGGCATGTCACGGGTGTGACTCAGTAGCACACCTGTGGCGTGACTGCCCTGCCAGGCAGAGGTCATACGCGTCTGCAGCTGGGGGGGGAGCGAGAGCGGGGGATGGGGGTAGAAGAGGAGAGGAGCGCGCAGGAGATGGTGGCAGAGGAGGAGGAACGGCATCGAAGGAGCCAGAGAGAGAAGAGGAGAAAGAGAAGAAGAGGGACGGGAAAGAAGGAGAGGAGGATGGGACAGAAGGAGTGGTGGCCGGGACAGAAGGAGAGGTGGCCGGGACAGAGGGAGTGGTGGCCGAGATAGAAGGAGTGGTGGACGGGACAGAAGGAGTGGTGGCTGGGACAGAAGGAGTGGTGGCTGGGACAGAAGGAGAGGTGGCTGGGATGGAAGGAGTGATGGTTGAGAGGGAAGGAGAGGAGGTTGAAACAGAAGGAGAGGTGGTCGAAATGGTAGGAGTGGTGGTCGGGTTAGAGGGAGAGGAAGGGAAGGAGGGAAAAGGAGAGAAAAGGAAGGAGAAAGGGAAAGAGGAGGGGGTTGGGAGGAAGAAAATAGGTAGGATAGAGGAGGAGAAGAGAAGAGCTTTGTATGGGGCTATACGGGAGAGGGAAGAATTGACAGGGCCGAGGGAGACATGGGTGAGGGGGGAATATAAGAATACTTCTTCATCTCTTACAAAGTGGTTGAGGAAGATGAAGGACGAGGATTTTAAGAGGGTGCTTGAAGGGTATGAGAGGGAATTTGGAAAGGAGATGAGGGAGAAGGGGATGTATGAGGAGGAGGATAGGGAGAGGGAGAGAATGGGACCCTTGGGGTCGTTACAGGAAAAGAGGAGGAAGAAGAGGGTGGAGCCTGTGGACAGCGGGAGGAGGAGAGAGGGTGGGGAGAGGGGGGGAGAGGGAGAAGTGGCAGGACCTTCGTGGGCTCCCTCTCCTTCTTCTTCTTTCACTCCGCTGGAGGAGTTGGACCGCCAGGTGATGGCATTGAGCAGGGGGATGGAGGGAGGTACAGGATACCTGTATGGGGGCATAGGGTCCCCGGTCAGTAGTGTGGAGGAGGGTGAAGGGAGGGCTTTGAGGGTGGGACAGAGGGAGGGAGATGGCACTGAATGGTAATTTTGTGTTGGTGGTTAGATGGGAGAGGGGAGCGGGAGGGAGGATGCTCCTCTAGAAGTTATTATTTTTGGCGGTTGTTAATTTATGGAGAGGTTTTTTGTTGGTTAGAGAAATATAGTTTTTGATGGTATGTAAAGATTGAAGAGTTAAGGTTTTGGAGGTAATAAAGGTTTGTTAGGAAGATATTATTTTGAATTTATGGAAAATTGAGGATTGGTTTGGTTATTTAGTAGAATTTTGAGAATGATTTTGTTGGTTTAAAAGAAATGATTTGAAATTATGTAAATGTTGGAAGATTTTTGTTGGTTATGGAAGGTAATAAATATATTTTATAAAAAAAAAAATCTGTTCTTATCAGTTTAATATCTGATACGTCCCCCATCGGGGGACTACATATTAAATGGATTTTTCGAACAGGGAGTCGGAAATGGGGCTTGCTCCGTCCGCTCCACGCATCGACCCGGTATTGCAGTACCTCCGGGAACGGTGCATTCTCCCGTTGTCAAGGATAAAAAAGAAAGAGACAAAGCTAGCAAGGAAAAAGAAGAAAGATCCAAAGTGAAAGTAGGGCGAAGCGCTTTTCATGGGTTCCCCCGTTTCCCGCCATTTTACTTAAAAAAAAAAAAAAAAAAAAAAAAAAAAAAAAAAAAAACGTTGGCCAGGATAGTGAGTGAGTGTCTGTCTGTCTGTCTGTCTGTCTGTCTGTCTGTCTGTCTGTCTGTGACTTTTTACCCACACACAGCCCTCGAAAAGTTGGCAGAGTGGGTTGGGTGACCACCCGCGAGTTACCGGCCTAGAGTGCACAGTGTGTGTGTCTCGGGCCCCGACCTCTGACTTCCATACGACTCTGGTTTCTCTTCATTACGCACAAGCCTTTCGCCTTTTACTAAAGACTTCCGTGGAGAGGAACACTCATGAGTTCAACGTATTTTTGGAAGGGCTTTGCTTCTGGCAGAGCCCGCTATATCTTGTTTCAAGAGAAATTGACAGAGATGATGCAGAGACTTTTTGCTCATGCGTTTGACTTAGAATCGTAGCGGTGGGTGTATTTTTCCACTCACTCCCAAGTAGTCGCTAAGGGCAATTGAGTTCAAGCCCGACGACTGGCGTATTTGCCGGGCTTTGAACAAATAGTCGTCGCACTAGGCGTAAAGAGCTAGTGACTTAAAGACGAATTAGCGACTTTAAAAA
>NW_024057796.1:50000-57500 GCF_016432855.1 Salvelinus namaycush | reverse complement strand
TTCGGCTTCCCGAACCCCTACGCGGAAGATGAGGTCGTCTTCGGCAGGCGGGTCAACTGGATCGGCATCTTCAGATAATGGAGAGTCAGGGAAGATGTACAAAGGGAAAAGAAAGAAGAAGAGGAGGGTAACTGAAAGGGTGATGGTGGAAAAGCATAGGAGGCCAGAGGTGCCCACCTCCAACCGGTTTACAGTGCTAAACCCTGATACTGGGGATGAAGGGTCAGATGTGGGGGCTAAGACCCAGGATCCAGTTGTGTTGAAGGTTTCTGCGTCGGCGGCCTCTGAAGCCTCGGTGGGGGGGTCTGGGGAGCAGGTCCATGGGCCCTGTTTGGTTCCTGCGCTTCCTGGGACAGGCACCTCGGAGATGGACACCAATCCTGAGGAGGCTTCTTTGGACTGTGCACAGGTACTGTCCGGGGGAGACCACTCTTCCAGTCCTGGGGAAGCATCGCAGGTCAGTGGACAGGTATCAACCTGTGTGGACTTTTCCAGCCCTGAACGCTCTTTCGTGGCGCCAGGCACGCCGAACAGTGACAAATACCTGGAAGGGGTGAGTGACTTTGGGATGGGGGAGGCTCCTACCTGACAGACTGTATGTATGGGTGATCTCGTTTAGTTATTTCTTCTTTTTTATGACCTTCTTTACAGTAGTGACAGTAAATGTAAGGGGTTTAAGGGATATGGGGAAGAGAGGAGGGGTTTTTCAGTACCTTTCCTGTATCTCCTTTCAGGTTTGTTTTTTACAAGAGGTTCATTTAAGGGACATGGGGGATATTTCTGTGTTTTCAAGGGGGTGGGCGAAGGGAGAGTCCAGATGGGGGATAGGGGGGGTTCACTCCTCTGGGGTGGGGATTTTGTTTGGGGATAGGGATTTTTGTGTGGTGGGTTCTTTTTCTGTCATAGAGGGGAGGGTTTTAGTTGTTGATGCAGACTGGAGGGGGGCGAAGTTTCGTTTTATTAACATTTATGCACCTGCTGAACCTCGAGGTAGAAAAGATCTTTTTCTGGCTCTACCAGATGTTTGTGTTACGAACCGAACTGTGGTTTTGGGTGGGGATTTCAATGTCTCTTTCGAAGGCACTGGGGATTTTAGCCTACCCTATTTGGTTTCTGTGGTTAAAGATTTTTCTTTTAGGGACTCGTTCAGAGTCTGTGACCCCAATGGGGAGGGTATGACATGGGCAAACTCAAGGGGTTCCCGTAGTCGTATAGATTTTATTTTTTTACCTGTATCTGTGCCAATATCACAAGTCACTGTGTCTCCGGTCTGGTTTTCGGACCATTGCCAAGTCAAGGTAGTTTTCTCGGTAGACGTGCCAATTTTTGGCAGAGGTTTTTGGAAACTAAACTCTAAAATTTTGGAGGATCTTTCCTTTAGGGAGGCTTTTATTTCCCATTATGAAATATGGGGGGACCTCAAGCCTTTTTTTGGTTCCATAGTTGAATGGTGGGAGTGCGTAAAGCGCAATGTGCGCACCCTGGCCATTTCGCACTGTGTTGCTAAGGCCCGAGCAGATAGGGAGGTTTTTCAGCGGCTTCAGAGAGAGCTGACTGTCTTGGTGTCAGCTGAGAATAAGGGTGAGGGGAGGGATGTAGAGAGGATGGAGGTTTTAAAAAGTAAGTTGGGGCTGTATTTTCAGGGGAAGGCCAGGGACTTTCTCTTTAGGTGTCAAAGAGACAAGTTCGAGTTTGGTGAAGCTAGTAGCTCATATTTTTTTAAACAGATTAAAGCCGCACGTGCCAAAGCAGTGATTGCTCAGCTGAGAACAGAAGGGGGGGGGGTGGTTTCTGACCCAAAGGGGATGGTGGAAGCAGCGTCCTCTTTCTACCAAGAATCCTTCAGAGAGAAGGACATAGATGGTTCGAAAGAGCGTGTTTTTTTGGGGTTTTTGAGGAAAATGGTTCCCCCGGAGGCAGCGTCTGATCTCGACCGCCCTTTCGAGCTTGCGGAGGTTGAGGCTGCTTTGCGGGGCTTACCAAGCAACAAGGTGCCAGGTTACGATGGGATTCCTCGGGAGTTTTATGTTACTTTTTGGGAGATTTTGGGCAGAGATTTTCTTTCAGTAATTAAAGCGGTGTATGATTCAGGGCTCATGGGGTCTTCAATGAGGGAGGGGGTTTTGACGCTGCTTTTCAAGAAAGGGGAAAGGGATAACCTGGGGAATTACAGGCCCATTACGCTATTGTGTGTAGATTATAAGGTGGTAGCCCGTGTACTAGCGGGCCGCCTAAGGAAGGTTCTGCCCCATGTCATACATGAGGACCAGACCTGTGGGGTGGAGGGGAGGTCCATACATTGGAACCTGAGTTTGGTGAGAGATTGTATTGCTTGGGCCCAGGACAGAGGGGTGCACCTCATGTTGGTGAGTTTAGACATGGAAAAAGCTTTCGATAAGGTGCACCATGGGTTTCTTTTTTCAGTTTTGGAAAGGATGGGTTTTGGGGCTGGGTTCTTGAGGTGGGTGGGGATTCTATATACTGCAGTGGGAAGTAGGGTTTTAGTAAATGGGCATGTAGGAGAGGTGGTTCCCCAGCAGACTGGGGTTCGTCAAGGCTGCCCTTTGTCTCCACTTCTCTTTGTGTTGTATATGGAGCCTCTAGCAGCAGCTTTCCGGGCAGACGCACGTATTATGGGCCTCCGGCCCCCTGGCGGGGGTTTTTCAGAGGTCAAGATCTCCCAGTATGCGGACGACATGACTCTGTTTCTGACATCCGAGGGGAGTGTCGCCAGGGCGGTGGAGGTCCTGGGGGAGTTCGGACAGGCATCTGGGGCTAGGGTCAACCTGGGGAAATCCTCAGTTAAGTTTTTTGGACCGTGGGCTGGGAGAGAGGAAGGCCTTAGTGGCCTCCCGCTCTGCTCGGGGCCTATGAGGATCCTGGGAGTGGATTTTGAAGTGACAGGTAGCGAGGGCATCAACTGGGGAAAGAGGATTGCGAAAGTGCGCACCAGGGTGGGCCTGTGGAAAGCTCGTAGGCTCTCTATGAGTGGACGGGTTCTGGTCATTAAAGCAGACATTCTTCCGTCTTTGGTTTATTTGGCCTATGTTTTTCCTTTGCCTCCTCGTTACAGAAAGGATTTAGTGCGAACCGTCTTTTCTTTTGTTTGGGGAGGCTATGAGTATGTAAAAAGGGACTGGATGGTGCAATCAGTGGAGGAGGGAGGAAGGGGAGTTCCTGACCTCCCTCTTAAGTTGGACACTATTTTCTTTTCTTCGATATGTAAAAATTTGGTTAACCCTTGCAACCATGGCTTCAAGGCTTTTGGTTTGTTTTGGCTATCTTTCCCTCTGCGAAGGTTGGTAGCCTGGGACAATTCCCGACCTAAGGCGGAAACCCTCCCAGCTCATTTCCAACATGCAGTGAAGTGGAGCAGAAGGCACACTGAGTGCCAGGAGGGTCTGCTCTGCATGGACCACAGGGCTTTATACAGGACCTTGGTGGCTAAGCGAGGTCCTGTCGGTATCTATGGGGTGGGGCCGGTTGTGTGGCAGGCGATTCAGCAGAAGGGTCTCTCTAACAGGTTAAAGGATCTAAATTGGTTGTGTGTACATAGGCGTCTGCCAGTTAGGGAGGTCCTTTACAGACACGGCCTGTCAAAGGTCAAGGTATGCCCAAGGGAGGGGTGTGAAGGCGAGGAGACGCTTCGTCACACTTTTTGGGAGTGCTCTTTTGCCAGGAGGGTTTGGGGAGATTTAGGCTCTTTTTTCCAGGTACTGGGGATTCTATCCTTTGATGCAGTTATGCTGGGACGGGGTTTGGGGATCAGGAGCGGGAGGGGATCTTTTTTGATTTGGCTACTGATTTCCTTGGGGAAGACGGCTCTGTGGGATTCAAGGGTGGTTTTGGTTAAATCCAATGTGGACTGGGGAGTGGGGGGAGTGGTTAGTAGGGTTAGAGCTGATCTGAGGAAAAGATATGATTTTGATGTGGACAAATACGGATTCCATGCTTCTAAGGAACGCTGGAAGTACCTTTATGAGTAAGAGGTCTGTTGCAGTGGTTGGGCTAAAGTGTATTTACTGTTTGTATTGTTATTTCCATGTCTTGGTTTTTATTAGCCATGTCTTGAAATGTACAGTGTTTGGGAAAATGTGAAATGTTTAATATGACTGTTTTGGTTTAATAAAATAAAAAAAAAAAAAAAAAAAAAAAAAAAAAAAAAAAAAAAAAAAAAAAAAAAAAATCTGTTCTTATCAGTTTAATATCTGATACGTCCCCCATCGGGGGACTACATATTAAATGGATTTTTCGAACAGGGAGTCGGAAATGGGGCTTGCTCCGTCCGCTCCACGCATCGACCCGGTATTGCAGTACCTCCGGGAACGGTGCATTCTCCCGTTGTCAAGGATAAAAAAGAAAGAGACAAAGCTAGCAAGGAAAAAGAAGAAAGATCCAAAGTGAAAGTAGGGCGAAGCGCTTTTCATGGGTTCCCCCGTTTCCCGCCATTTTACTTAAAAAAAAAAAAAAAAAAAAAAAAAAAAAAAAAAAAAACGTTGGCCAGGATAGTGAGTGAGTGTCTGTCTGTCTGTCTGTCTGTCTGTCTGTCTGTCTGTCTGTCTGTGACTTTTTACCCACACACAGCCCTCGAAAAGTTGGCAGAGTGGGTTGGGTGACCACCCGCGAGTTACCGGCCTAGAGTGCACAGTGTGTGTGTCTCGGGCCCCGACCTCTGACTTCCATACGACTCTGGTTTCTCTTCATTACGCACAAGCCTTTCGCCTTTTACTAAAGACTTCCGTGGAGAGGAACACTCATGAGTTCAACGTATTTTTGGAAGGGCTTTGCTTCTGGCAGAGCCCGCTATATCTTGTTTCAAGAGAAATTGACAGAGATGATGCAGAGACTTTTTGCTCATGCGTTTGACTTAGAATCGTAGCGGTGGGTGTATTTTTCCACTCACTCCCAAGTAGTCGCTAAGGGCAATTGAGTTCAAGCCCGACGACTGGCGTATTTGCCGGGCTTTGAACAAATAGTCGTCGCACTAGGCGTAAAGAGCTAGTGACTTAAAGACGAATTAGCGACTTTAAAAAATAAAATAAAAAACACCCGCCTGTCTGTCGCCAGGGAAAGGTTGGGTGGGTGGGTGGGTGGGTGGGGGGGGGAGGAGGAGCCGCCACCTTTTGCCAAACCAACCAACCGCCAAAGTCTGCCGAGACCCCCGGGTGCCCGGCGGGTGCAGGGTTCCATTTGTGGGTTATCGCTTCTCGGCCTTTTGGCTCAGATCAAGCTTGGTACCGAGGTGCCCCAGAGCTCGCTGAGTCAGAAGGTCGAGGGAAGCCCGGAGGGAGGAAAGTTTATTGTTTTTGGTAAAAGAGGTTGGTTTTCAAGGATATTTTTTGGTGGCAATTGAAAAGAGAGGCTTTTTGGTGGGAAAGATGGAAGGGAGAAAAGAAAGAAGAGAGGTTCCAGGGATAGGGTTGGCGAATACCTTAAGATTTATATGGAAGGAGAAGGAAGTAGAGCCATGGGGGAGAGAGATGTTCGGGAGGACCATCTTGATGGAGACTCTGAAGTTAGGGGTAAAGGAGGTTCTGTGCCTACAGAGTAACCCATTGGAGAAGGCTTTTGAAGTGACGTTATACACGGAGGGAAAATATGAGGAGATCAGGAAGAAGGTAAAGGATCTGGAAGAAGCAAGACCCCTGTGCCACTATGAGGTGATCAGCCTGGCAAGGAGAAATTTAAGGGTGGTCACAGTCACAATGTACAATCCACATGTGAAAGATGAGGATGTGAGGGCTTATCTGGGGAGGTACGCTGACAACATTTCCTCAGCGAGGTACCTCAGGGACTCCCTGGGATACTGGACAGGGAGGAGAGGGTTCCAGGTCCTTCTTAGGGAGGACCCGAAGGGTTTGGATGGTTACCTCCATCCTCCAGCAATGTTCTCCCTGGGGGCTGATAGGGGGACATTATTTTATGCCCGTCAGCCTCCTTTTTGCAGGCGTTGTATGGCCTATGGCCATACCCTCGCCTCGTGCAGTGAAAGAAAGTGCAGGTTCTGTGGGTCTGGTGGGCACGAGGCGAGGGACTGTGCCGAGCCTAAGACATGCCACGGGTGTGGCTCAGGGGCGCACCTGTGGCGGGACTGCCCCGCCAGGCGGAGGTCATACGCGTCTGCAGCAGGGGGGGGAGCGAGAGCTGGGGATGGGGGTAGAAGAGGAGAGGAGCGCGCAGGAGGGGGTGGCAGAGGAGGAGGAACTGTACCGAAGGAGACACAAAGAGAAGAGGAGAAAGAGAAGAAGAGGAACGAGACAGAAGGAGTGGTGGTTGGGACAGAAGGAGTGGAGGACGGGACAGAAGGAGTGGTGGCCGGGACAGAAGGAGTGGTGGCCGGGACAGAAGGAGGGAAGGCCGGGACAGAAGGAGGGGAGGCCGGGACAGAAGAAGTGTTGGACGGGACAGATGGAGTGGGGTTTGGGAGGGAAGGAGTGGTGTTTGAGATAGAAGGAGAGGTGGTGGAAATGGAAGGAGAGGGGGTAGGGACAGAGGGAGGGATGGCCAGGATGGAGGGGGCCAGAGTAGAAGAGGATGAGAAAGAGGCAAAAAGAAAGGAGGAGAAGGAAATATTAAGGGAGGAGGGGAATGTGGGAAGGGAGATGATGGATAGACTGGTCTACGGGAAAATAGAAGAATATAGGAAGGAAAAGGGGGTTTTGAAAGAAGGGGAATTGAAGGATATAGGGTGGAAATTTAGGAGGGAGGTGTTAGACATGGAGGGAGAGGATTTTGATAGGCAGGTGTCGAAATATGAGGGAAAATTTGAAAAGGAGATGAGGAGGGAGGGGTTGTATAAAGAGATAGACAGGGTAAGGGGGAAATATAAAGAATGGCAGGAAATAGAACATGAAGGTAGGATGGGAAAAATGGGTTATTACGCAAGGTGTGATAGGGAAGAAGAGAAGAAAGGAGAAGACGGAAAGAGGGTTTGGAGGGAAGGAGAGGAGGAGGGGAAAGAGGGAGAAGAGAGGAAGGAAGCAGAAGTAGAGGATTCGGAAATGGAGGTAGAGACAGGGGGAGAGGAGAGGAAGGAAGAAGAAGGGGAGGAGTTGGACATGGGAAGGAAAAAGGAAGTCCTTCGAATGATAAGGGAGAGGATAGAGAAGAAGGGGCCGGTAAAGGGTTGGAGGGAAGGGGAATTTGAGAGGGTGAAGAGAGAATTTGAGAAGGTGGTTAGGGAGAAGTTTTTGTCTGGGGATCAGGAGGGTAGGGTGGGGACAGAAGGAGAGGTGGAGGGGGAAGAGGGAGGAAAAGGGGGGAAAAGGAAGGGGAAGGGGATAGAGGAAGGTAGGGTAGAAGAGAGGAGGGTGGAAGAGCAGAAAAGGCTAGTATATGGGAGAATGTTGGAGATGGAGGACGGGAAAAAGTCGATAGAAAATTGGGGGAAGGAGGAAAATAGGCGGAATTTGGAGAGGTGTGAGATGGAAGTTAGGATGATGGGGAATAGAGAATATAGGATGGAGCTTGTCAGATATGATAGGGTGTTTGAGGAGGAGA
>NW_024057796.1:42500-45000 GCF_016432855.1 Salvelinus namaycush | reverse complement strand
GGTAGGTCCTTCGTGGGCTCCCTCTCCTTCGTCTTGTTTCACATCGTTGGAGGAGCTGGATCGCCAGGTGCTGGCACTGATAGAGGGAAATACAGAATACCTGTGTGGGAACGTGTTATCCCCGGCCAGTAGTAAGGGGGAAGTGTTGGATTTGACGGTGGGGGAGTCAGACACGGGTGGTGGATCCTGGGGAAACAAGATGGAGGAAAAGGGGAGCATCGGGTGAGTCTCCTGTTTTGGTTTTTCTGTTCTGGGTTTTGGTGTGAAGTATTGGTGTGTCAGTTGTATTGCTATAAATGGGGTTAAATTTTACTTTTGTTAGTTTAAATGTAAGGGGTTTAAGAAATTTTGTTAAGAGGAGGGCGGTTTTTAGTTTTTTGGAGGGTGTGGGTTTTGATTTTTGTTTTTTACAGGAGGTTCACCTGAGGGATGGAGGGGATGTGTGTAGATTTAGGAGGGAGTGGGATAAGGGAGAATCTATATGGGGTATAGGAGGGGTGCACTCAACAGGGGTAGGGATTTTGTGTGGGCACAGGGAGGTAAAGGTGGAGGGGTCATATGTGATAATGCAGGGAAGGGTTTTGGGGGTGGATGTCACAATAAGGGATTGTAAATTTAGATTAGTGGTGGTGTATGGGCCACAGGTGGCGGCAGACAGGAGGGAGATGGTGGACTGTCTGGCGCCCCTGTGTATCACAAATAGGTATTTAGTGATAGGGGGGGATTTTAATATAGAGTTAGGGGTAGGGGGGGATAGCAGTGCAGGCACCATCACCGGGCTAATGGCTTGCCATGGTCTGGTTGATGGTGGCCTGCACACTGCTCCGACAATGGCCGGTCCCACATGGCGTAACTCCTGGGTGGTGGCGCGTAGGCTCGACTACATTTTTCTATCCAGGTCTTTGGGTCAGTTGTCTGGGCGGCTGTTGCCTGTTTTCTTTTCGGACCACGACGGGGTGCTACTGCAGGTGGGGTCGCCAGTCTGCCTCTTCGGTAGGGGGTACTGGAAGTTAGATCGGGATGTGCTGGAGGAGCAAGCTTTCGTTGACGCCTTTTTTGGTTTCTTTCGGGGGCTTGAAGGCCTCCGGTCCATGTGTGAGGGGGTGTTAGAGTGGTGGGATTTAGTTAAGGTAAGGATTAGGGCCTTTATAATAGGGTATTGTAGGAGGAAGAAAAGGGAGGAAAGGAGGGAGGTGGATCGTATCCAAAGGTTAATCGAACTCGAATACGAGGCAGGCAACCTCGGCGGGTCGATTGACTGGGAGAGAACCGCAGCCTTGAAGGCGCAGCTCAGGGAGCTACAGGAGCGGAAAGCTCGAGTTTTCCTAGAGCGGGTGCATAATGGCTTTTTAGAACATAATGAGACTTGTTCCGCTATGTTCTTTAAGTCGGTTAGGGCTAGACAGAGTAGGAAGGTAATGCATGGGGTTAGGGAAGAAAATGGAAGTATAGTTAGAAGACCGGAGGAAATGGTCAGGGTGACAACTGAACATTTCCGGGGGTTTTTTAAGGAGAGGGAAATAGATGTAGAGCAGGGAAATGTGTTTTTAGAACACCTGTCCCGGCGTTTGCCGGAGGACATTAGAGACGTGATGGAGGCTCAGATCTCCCTAGAAGAGGTTGAGAGTGCCCTTAGGAGGATGGGAAAAGGGAAGGTGCCTGGGATGGATGGGCTGCCGGCTGAGTTTTACCTCAAGTTTTGGGGTATTCTTGGACCGGTAGTCCTCGAAGTCTTGAAAGCCATCCTTGAGACGGGGGTCCCGGGGGGATCAATGGCGGTTGGTGTGCTGTCACTTCTTTATAAGAAGGGGGAAGCAACTGACCTCGGCAACTGGCGGCCGTTGACCATGCTGTGTGTAGATTATAAGCTGCTAGCAAAGGTCTTAGCAGACCGTTTGCGCACAGCCCTTCCCTACGTCGTCCATGAGGATCAGACGTGCAGGGTAGAGGGACGCTCTATTAGATGGAACCTACAGTTGATCAGGGACTCCATCGCTTGGGTAGAAGATAGAGGTCTGCCTTTAATGGTAGCAGCGCTTGATCAGGCGAAAGCTTTTGATCGCGTGAATAGATCCTTTCTTTTCAGAGTGTTAGGTAGTTTAGGGTTTGGGGAGAAGTTTATAGGATGGATCCGTACATTATATATCGGAGCGGGGTGCCGGGTAAGTGTAAACAGTCACATGGGTGATGTTTTTGACCTCTCTTCAGGGGTCAGGCAGGGGTGCCCGCTCTCGGCTCTCCTCTTCGTTCTGTACATGGAGCCTCTGGGGGCTGCCATAAGGGCAGACACAGGGGTGGAGGGCTTACTGATCCCTGGGAGTGGCGGGCTGCGTGTTAAGATGACGCAGTACGCCGACGACACTTCCTTGCTGCTTTGCAAGGACTCGTGCCTGACAAGGTCCCTTGCCATAATTGGGGACTTCACCCGAGCGTCGGGAGCGGTTCTGAATCATGCAAAGTCTTCTGTTAAGTATTTCGGAAGATGGCGCGGGAGGACGGA
>NW_024057796.1:35000-37500 GCF_016432855.1 Salvelinus namaycush | reverse complement strand
GTTAATTTCAGGGTGGTAACGGTTACCATGTATAACCCCTACGTGAAGGACGAGGAGGTGAGGAGTTTTCTTGGGAGATACATGGACAATATATCCTCAGCAAGGTACCTCAAGGACTCTCTTGGGTTTTGGACGGGGAGGAGAGGTTTCCAGGCTCTTCTGAGGGAGGATCCAGGAGGTCTGGGAGGATACCTCCATCCTCCGGCTATGTTCTCTCTGGGGGCTGACAGGGGAACATTATTCTATGCCCGTCAGCCTCCATTCTGCAGGCGTTGTATGGCCTATGGTCATACCTCGGCCTCGTGCAGCGGAAAGAAGTGCAGGTACTGTGGGTCGGTCGAGCACGAGGCGAGGGACTGTAGTGAGCCTAAGGCGTGTCACGGGTGTGGCTCGGTGGAGCACCTGTGGCGAGACTGCCCGGCTAGGCGCAGGTCATACGCGTCTGCAGCTGGGGGGGGAGCGAGAGCGGGGGATGGGGGTAGAAGAGAAGAGGAGCGGGAAGAAGGTGGTGGCAGAAGGGGAAAAACTGCACCAAAGGAGTCTGACAGAGAAGAGGAGGAAGAGGAGAAGAGAGCTGGGACAGAAGGAGTGGTGGCTGAGACAGAAGGAGTGGAGGCCGAGACAGAAGGAGTGGTGGATGGGACAGAAAGAGAGGTGGCCGGGACGGAACGAGAGATAGCCGGGACAGAAGGAGAGGGGGCTGGGACAGAGGGAGAGGAGGTGGAGATGGAAGGAGAGGAGGTCGGGATGGAAGAAGAGACGGGGGAGACGGAAGAAGAGGAGGACGAGATGGAAGGAGGGATGGGGGAGAGGGAGAGGATAGAGGAGGAACTAGTTAGGAGAAAAAGGACTGAGGAGATAAAAAGAGTAATGTATGGGGGAATGATGGAGCTGGTGGAAGAGAAAGGGCCAGGGGGATGGAGGGAGGGGGAAAAAGCTCAAGAGGTTCAAATTTTACACAGAAAGGCTGAGGGTATGGAGGCAGGGGAGTTTAAGAGGTGGCGTGAAAATTTAGAAAAAAAATATGGAGAGGTGATGAGGGAGAAGGGGTTATTCGAGGAGGCGGATAGGGTAGGGGTGGATGGGATAGAAGGGGGGGCGGGCGAGATGGAAGGAGAGGGGGAGGGGACAGAGGGAGAGGAGAGAAAGGAAGTAGAAGTGGAGGAATTGGACATGGGAAGGAAAGAGGAACTCCTTCGAATGATGAGGGAGAGGATAGAGAAGAAGGGGCCGGTAAAGGGTTGGAGGGAAGGGGAATTTGAGAGGGTGAAGAGAGAATTTGAGAAGGTGGTTAGGGAAAAGCTTCTGTCTGGAGATCAGGAGGGTAGGGCAGGGACAGAAGGAGAGGGGGAAGGGGAAGAGGAGGGAAAAAGAGGGAAAAGGAAGGGGAAGGGGATAGAGGAAGGTAGGGTAGAAGAGAGGAGGGTGGAGGAGCAAAAAAGGTTAGTATATGGGAGAATGTTGGAGATGGAGGAAGGGAAAAGGTCGATAGATAATTGGGGGAAGGAGGAAACTAGTCGGAACTTGGAGAGGTGTAAGATGGAGGTTAGGATGATGGGGAATAGGGATTATAGGATGGAGCTTGTTAGATATGATAGGGTGTTTGGGGAGGAGATGAGGAAGCAGGGTTTGTATGTGGAGAGGGATAGGGCAAGGGAGAAAAGTGGTTCTTTGGAGCATATTAGAAAAACGAAGAAGAAGAAAAAGGTAGAGACTGTGGGTAGGGGGAGAGGTGGTGGGGAGGGAAGGGGGGAGGGAGAGGTGGCAGGACCTTCGGGTGTTTCTGCTTTCCTCTCTTCCTTTTCGTCCTTGGCACCTTTGAAGGAGCAGGTTGACAGTTGATAATTGGGGGGAAATGAAGGGAGGGAGTCAGGGACAGGGAGATGGCCCTGAGGAACACTTTGGGGTTGGAGGGTAGATGGGAGAGGGGAGGTGGGGGGAGGAGGTTTCACCTAGATGTTATTTGATTTGGTTGAGATATTGGTTAAGTTTTTGGAGGGTTTTTGTTAGTTAGAGAATTTTAGTTTGGAAATTGTGTAATTTGAAAGATTTGAGTTGATTTTGGATGGTAATAGAATGTATTGTGTTGGTTAAAGATATATAATTTGTAATTATGTAAATTGGGAGATTTGAGTTGGTTTTTTTTTTAATAAAAAAAAAAAAAAAAAAAAATCTGTTCTTATCAGTTTAATATCTGATACGTCCCCCATCGGGGGACTACATATTAAATGGATTTTTCGAACAGGGAGTCGGAAATGGGGCTTGCTCCGTCCGCTCCACGCATCGACCCGGTATTGCAGTACCTCCGGGAACGGTGCATTCTCCCGTTGTCAAGGATAAAAAAGAAAGAGACAAAGCTAGCAAGGAAAAAGAAGAAAGATCCAAAGTGAAAGTAGGGCGAAGCGCTTTTCATGGGTTCCCCCGTTTCCCGCCATTTTACTTAAAAAAAAAAAAAAAAAAAAAAAAAAAAAAAAAAAAACGTTGGCCAGGATAGTGAGTG
>NW_024057796.1:25000-32500 GCF_016432855.1 Salvelinus namaycush | reverse complement strand
CAATTGAGTTCAAGCCCGACGACTGGCGTATTTGCCGGGCTTTGAACAAATAGTCGTCGCACTAGGCGTAAAGAGCTAGTGACTTAAAGACGAATTAGCGACTTTAAAAAATAAAATAAAAAACACCCGCCTGTCTGTCGCCAGGGAAAGGTTGGGTGGGTGGGTGGGTGGGTGGGGGGGGGAGGAGGAGCCGCCACCTTTTGCCAAACCAACCAACCGCCAAAGTCTGCCGAGACCCCCGGGTGCCCGGCGGGTGCAGGGTTCCATTTGTGGGTTATCGCTTCTCGGCCTTTTGGCTCAGATCAAGCTTGGTACCGAGGTGCCCCAGAGCTCGCTGAGTCAAAAGGTCGAAGTAGGAAGGCGATGAGGTAGATTGTGGGAAGGTATCGGTTACAAGGCGGTATTTTTGGTTTGCTTGTGGCTTCCTTTGGGAGAGTTTGTTTCGTTGTTGGAACGGGTTGGTTTTGTTGTTTTAGAAATGGCGAGAAATAGTTTCAATAAATCGGTACAAGGAATTGGTTTAACTAATGCAATGAGGTTCGCATGGAGGGAGAAAGACATGGAGCCTATCGGGAGAGAGGTTTTCGGAAGAAACATATTGATGGGGTTACTGAAGCTCGAGGTAAAGGAAGTTTTGTGCCTACAAGAAAATCCTATGGAGAGGGCTTTTGACGTGACATTTCATAGTGAGGAGAAGCATGGAGAAATATTGAAGAAAGCTGAAGATTTAAGCAAGACTAGGCCGTTGAGCCATTATGAAGTGACGAACCTGGCAAAGAGTAACTTCCGGGTGGTGACAATTATAATGTTTAACCCCCACGTGAAAGACGATGAGGTGAGGAGCTTCCTGGGGAGGTATATGGACAATGTATCCTCAGCGAGGCTCCTCAGAGACTCTATGGGGTTTTGGACTGGGAAGAGAGGGTTTCAGGCCCTTCTTAGGGAGGACCCAAAGGGGGTGGGTGGTTACCTCCATCCTCCGGCGATGTTCTCCCTGGGGGCTGACAGGGGGACGTTGCATTACGCACGTCAGCCCCCGTATTGCAGGCGTTGTATGGCCTACGGCCATACTTTAGCATCATGCAGTGAGAAGAAGTGCAGGTACTGTGGGTCGGGCGAGCACGAGGCGAGGGAGTGTGTCAAGCCGAAGGCATGTCACGGGTGTGACTCAGTAGCACACCTGTGGCGTGACTGCCCTGCCAGGCAGAGGTCATACGCGTCTGCAGCGGGGGGGGGAGCGAGAGCGGGGGATGGGGGTAGAAGAGGAGAGGAGCGCGCAGGAGATGGTGGCAGAGGAGGAGGAACTGCACCGAAGGAGCCAGAGAGAGAAGAGGAGAAAGAGAAGAAGAGGGACGGGAAAGAAGGAGAGGAGGATGGGACAGAAGGAGTGGTGGCCGGGACAGAAGGAGAGGTGGCCGGGACAGAGGGAGTGGTGGCCGAGATAGAAGGAGTGGTGGACGGGACAGAAGGAGTGGTGGCTGGGACAGAAGGAGTGGTGGCAGGGACAGAAGGAGAGGTGACCAGGATGGAAGGAGTAATGGTTGAAGGAGAGGAGGTTGGGACAGAAGGAGAGGAGGTAGAAATGGTAGGAGTGGTGGTTGGGTTAGAGGGGGAGGAAGGGAAGGAGGGAAAAGGAGAGAAAAGGAAGGAGAAAGGGAAAGAGGAGGGGGTTGGGAGGAAGAAAATAGGTAGGATAGAGGAGGAGAAGAGAAGAGCTTTGTATGGGGCTATACGGGAGAGGGAAGAATTGACAGGGCCGAGGGAGACATGGGTGAGGGGGGAATATAAGAATACTTCTTCATCTCTTACAAAGTGGTTGAGGAAGATGAAGGACGAGGATTTTAAGAGGGTGCTTGAAGGGTATGAGAGGGAATTTGGAAAGGAGATGAGGGAGAAGGGGATGTATGAGGAGGAGGATAGGGAGAGGGAGAGAATGGGACCCTTGGGGTCGTTACAGGAAAAGAGGAGGAAGAAGAGGGTGGAGCCTGTGGACAGCGGGAGGAGGAGAGAGGGTGGGGAGAGGGGGGGAGAGGGAGAAGTGGCAGGACCTTCGTGGGCTCCCTCTCCTTCTTCTTCTTTCACTCCGCTGGAGGAGTTGGACCGCCAGGTGATGGCATTGAGCAGGGGGATGGAGGGAGGTACAGGATACCTGTATGGGGGCATAGGGTCCCCGGTCAGTAGTGTGGAGGAGGGTGAAGGGAGGGCTTTGAGGGTGGGACAGAGGGAGGGAGATGGCACTGAATGGTAATTTTGTGTTGGTGGTTAGATGGGAGAGGGGAGCGGGAGGGAGGATGCTCCTCTAGAAGTTATTATTTTTGGCGGTTGTTAATTTATGGAGAGGTTTTTTGTTGGTTAGAGAAATATAGTTTTTGATGGTATGTAAAGATTGAAGAGTTAAGGTTTTGGAGGTAATAAAGGTTTGTTAGGAAGATATTATTTTGAATTTATGGAAAATTGAGGATTGGTTTGGTTATTTAGTAGAATTTTGAGAATGATTTTGTTGGTTTAAAAGAAATGATTTGAAATTATGTAAATTGGAAGATTTGAGTTGGTTTATGAAGGTAATAAATATATTTTATAAAAAAAAATCTGTTCTTATCAGTTTAATATCTGATACGTCCCCCATCGGGGGACTACATATTAAATGGATTTTTCGAACAGGGAGTCGGAAATGGGGCTTGCTCCGTCCGCTCCACGCATCGACCCGGTATTGCAGTACCTCCGGGAACGGTGCATTCTCCCGTTGTCAAGGATAAAAAAGAAAGAGACAAAGCTAGCAAGGAAAAAGAAGAAAGATCCAAAGTGAAAGTAGGGCGAAGCGCTTTTCATGGGTTCCCCCGTTTCCCGCCATTTTACTTAAAAAAAAAAAAAAAAAAAAAAAAAAAAAAAAAAAACGTTGGCCAGGATAGTGAGTGAGTGTCTGTCTGTCTGTCTGTCTGTCTGTCTGTCTGTCTGTCTGTCTGTGACTTTTTACCCACACACAGCCCTCGAAAAGTTGGCAGAGTGGGTTGGGTGACCACCCGCGAGTTACCGGCCTAGAGTGCACAGTGTGTGTGTCTCGGGCCCCGACCTCTGACTTCCATACGACTCTGGTTTCTCTTCATTACGCACAAGCCTTTCGCCTTTTACTAAAGACTTCCGTGGAGAGGAACACTCATGAGTTCAACGTATTTTTGGAAGGGCTTTGCTTCTGGCAGAGCCCGCTATATCTTGTTTCAAGAGAAATTGACAGAGATGATGCAGAGACTTTTTGCTCATGCGTTTGACTTAGAATCGTAGCGGTGGGTGTATTTTTCCACTCACTCCCAAGTAGTCGCTAAGGGCAATTGAGTTCAAGCCCGACGACTGGCGTATTTGCCGGGCTTTGAACAAATAGTCGTCGCACTAGGCGTAAAGAGCTAGTGACTTAAAGACGAATTAGCGACTTTAAAAAATAAAATAAAAAACACCCGCCTGTCTGTCGCCAGGGAAAGGTTGGGTGGGTGGGTGGGTGGGTGGGGGGGGGAGGAGGAGCCGCCACCTTTTGCCAAACCAACCAACCGCCAAAGTCTGCCGAGACCCCCGGGTGCCCGGCGGGTGCAGGGTTCCATTTGTGGGTTATCGCTTCTCGGCCTTTTGGCTAAGATCAAGCTTGGTACCGAGGTGCCCCAGAGCTCGCTTAGTCAAAAGGTCGTAGATAGGAGGGCGGTAAAGGTTTTTGGTTTTTGTTGTAAGGACTTTTGGTCGGTTGTGTTTTTTTTTTTTCTTGTCGGGTATTTGTTGTCTGAGAAGAGAGCGTGAGTGGAGTCAAGTGCTCCAGTCTCATTGGGGGATGGAGCAGAGTGATTTTCATAGGTCGGTGCCGGTTATTGGGCTTGCGAACACGGTTCGTTTTAGATGGAAGGATAAGGAGGAAGAGCCTCTTGAGAGGGGAACGTTTGGCAGGACCATCCTGATTGGGGTGTTTAAATTGACAGTGAAGGATGTTTTTTGCCTACAAAATAATCCTTTGGAAAAGGCTTATGAAGTGTCATTGAAAACAGAGGAGATGCACGACAAGGTACTGGAAAAAGCAAGAGAAGTGGGAGAGGAAAGGCCGATGAGCAACTACGAGGTGATCAGTTTGGCGAGAAATAACTTTAGAGTTATAACGGTGAACATCTATAACCCTTATGTTAAAGATGAGGACGTGAGGGCTTTCTTGGGGAGATACACGAATAGTGTATCCTCAGCAAAACACCTCAATGACTCGTTGGGTTTTTGGACTGGGAAGAGAAGTTTCCAGGTCCTCTTGAGGGAGGACCCGAGGGGTTTCGGAGGTTACCTCCATCCTCCGGCTATGTTCTCCCTGGGGGCTGACAGGGGGACGTTGTTCTATGCCCGTCAGCCGCCATTTTGCAGGCGTTGTATGGCCTATGGCCATACCTCGGCCTCGTGCAGCGGAAAGAAGTGCAGGTACTGTGGGTCGGTCGAGCACGAGGCGAGGGACTGTAGTGAGCCTAAGGCGTGTCACGGGTGTGGCTCGGTGGAGCACCTGTGGCGAGACTGCCCGGCTAGGCGCAGGTCATACGCGTCTGCAGCTGGGGGGGGAGCGAGAGCGGGGGATGGGGGTAGAAGAGAAGAGGAGCGGGAAGAAGGTGGTGGCAGAGGGGGAAGAACTGCACCAAAGGAGTCTGACAGAGAAGAGGAGGAAGAGGAGAAGAGAGCTGGGACAGAAGGAGTGGCGGCTGGGACAGAAGGAGTGGAGGCCGGGACAGAAGGAGTGGAGGCCGGGACAGAAGGAGGGCAGGCCGGGACAGAAGGAGGGGAGGCCGGGACAGAAGGAGGGGAGGCCGGGACAGAAGGAGTGGTGGTCGAAATGGAAGGGGAAGGGGTTGGGACAGAGGGAGAGGAGGAGGAAGAAGAAATGGAGGAGGAGGAGTTGGACATGGGACAGAAAAACGAAGTTCTTAGAATGGTGAGGGAGAGGGTAGAGAAGAAGGGGCCAGTAAAGGGCTGGAAGGTAGGGGAATTGGAGAGGGTGATAAAGGAGTATGAGAAGAAGGTTAGGGAGGAGGGTTTGTCTGGGGGAAAGGAAGTTGGGGTAGAGGGGGAGGAGGGGAAGGAGGGAAAAGGAGAGAAAAGGAAGGAGAAAGGGAAAGAGGAGGGGAAGGGAGCGGTGGAATCACATAAAACAGAAGCGTTAAGGGTAGAGGAAACAAAAAGGCTGATCATAGGAAAAATGTTTGAGATGGAGAAGGAGGAAGGGATGATAAGGACCTGGGGGAGTGTGAAATATAATAGGATTTTTGCGATATTGAAGCTGGAGGGTGAGATGTTGGGGGAAAGGGAATTTAGGAGGGAGCTGGAAAAATGTGAGAGGAAGCATAGGGATAGGTTGAGGCGGAATTTTCTTTACGAGGAGGAGGATAAGGCAAGGGAGAAAGGTGAACTTTTGGCGCCATTGCATAAAAAGAAGAGGGAGAAAAGAGTGGAGCCTGTGGATGGTGGGGGGGGGGGGGGGGGTGGGGGGAGAGGTGGCAGGACCTTCGGGGTCTTCCTCTTTTCTTTCTTCCTTTTCTTCTTTAACACCTCTGGAGGAGCTGGATCGCCAGTTAATGGAATTGAGTGGGAAATGAAGGGAGGGAGTTAGGTGTTGGGAGAGGGTCCTGAGTGACAATTTTGGATTGGGATTGTTGGGTTTATGGGTGGTTGGGAGATAAGGGGAGGGAAGATGCTCCCCTAGAGGTTTTTTGGTTTTGGTTTTTGCTATTGTTTAATTATTGGATAGGGTTTTGGTTGGTTAGAGAAATATAATTTGAAAATGATGTAAGATTGGAAGATTTTTTGTTGGTTTTTGATGGTAATAAATATATTTTATAAAAAAAATCTGTTCTTATCAGTTTAATATCTGATACGTCCCCCATCGGGGGACTACATATTAAATGGATTTTTCGAACAGGGAGTCGGAAATGGGGCTTGCTCCGTCCGCTCCACGCATCGACCCGGTATTGCAGTACCTCCGGGAACGGTGCATTCTCCCGTTGTCAAGGATAAAAAAGAAAGAGACAAAGCTAGCAAGGAAAAAGAAGAAAGATCCAAAGTGAAAGTAGGGCGAAGCGCTTTTCATGGGTTCCCCCGTTTCCCGCCATTTTACTTAAAAAAAAAAAAAAAAAAAAAAAAAAAAAAAAAAAAAAACGTTGGCCAGGATAGTGAGTGAGTGTCTGTCTGTCTGTCTGTCTGTCTGTCTGTCTGTCTGTCTGTGACTTTTTACCCACACACAGCCCTCGAAAAGTTGGCAGAGTGGGTTGGGTGACCACCCGCGAGTTACCGGCCTAGAGTGCACAGTGTGTGTGTCTCGGGCCCCGACCTCTGACTTCCATACGACTCTGGTTTCTCTTCATTACGCACAAGCCTTTCGCCTTTTACTAAAGACTTCCGTGGAGAGGAACACTCATGAGTTCAACGTATTTTTGGAAGGGCTTTGCTTCTGGCAGAGCCCGCTATATCTTGTTTCAAGAGAAATTGACAGAGATGATGCAGAGACTTTTTGCTCATGCGTTTGACTTAGAATCGTAGCGGTGGGTGTATTTTTCCACTCACTCCCAAGTAGTCGCTAAGGGCAATTGAGTTCAAGCCCGACGACTGGCGTATTTGCCGGGCTTTGAACAAATAGTCGTCGCACTAGGCGTAAAGAGCTAGTGACTTAAAGACGAATTAGCGACTTTAAAAAATAAAATAAAAAACACCCGCCTGTCTGTCGCCAGGGAAAGGTTGGGTGGGTGGGTGGGTGGGTGGGGGGGGGAGGAGGAGCCGCCACCTTTTGCCAAACCAACCAACCGCCAAAGTCTGCCGAGACCCCCGGGTGCCCGGCGGGTGCAGGGTTCCATTTGTGGGTTATCGCTTCTCGGCCTTTTGGCTAAGATCAAGCTTGGTACCGAGGTGCCCCAGAGCTCGCTTAGTCAAAAGGTCGTAGATAGGAGGGCGGTAAAGGTTTTTGGTTTTTGTTGTAAGGACTTTTGGTCGGTTGTGTTTTTTTTTTTCTTGTCGGGTATTTGTTGTCTGAGAAGAGAGCGTGAGTGGAGTCAAGTGCTCCAGTCTCATTGGGGGATGGAGCAGAGTGATTTTCATAGGTCGGTGCCGGTTATTGGGCTTGCGAACACGGTTCGTTTTAGATGGAAGGATAAGGAGGAAGAGCCTCTTGAGAGGGGAACGTTTGGCAGGACCATCCTGATTGGGGTGTTTAAATTGACAGTGAAGGATGTTTTTTGCCTACAAAATAATCCTTTGGAAAAGGCTTATGAAGTGTCATTGAAAACAGAGGAGATGCACGACAAGGTACTGGAAAAAGCAAGAGAAGTGGGAGAGGAAAGGCCGATGAGCAACTACGAGGTGATCAGTTTGGCGAGAAATAACTTTAGAGTTATAACGGTGAACATCTATAACCCTTATGTTAAAGATGAGGACGTGAGGGCTTTCTTGGGGAGATACACGAATAGTGTATCCTCAGCAAAACACCTCAATGACTCGTTGGGTTTTTGG
>NW_024057796.1:12500-17500 GCF_016432855.1 Salvelinus namaycush | reverse complement strand
CCCTGGGGGCTGACAGGGGGACGTTGTTTTATGCGCGTCAGCCCCCGTTCTGCAGGCGATGTATGGCCTATGGTCACATTCTCGCTTCGTGCAGTACAAGGAAGTGCAGGATATGTGGATCAATAGAGCACGAGGCAAGGGACTGTGTCGAGCCAAAGGCTTGTCACGGGTGTGGCTCGGTGGAGCACCTATGGAGAGACTGCCCGGCTAGGAAGAGGTCATACGCGTCTGCAGCTGGGGGGGGAGCGAGAGCGGGGGATGGGGGAAAAAGAGGAGAAGAGCGCGCAGAAGGTGGAGGCAGAGAGGGAGGAGCTGCACCAAGGAAACCAGAGAGAGAAGAGGAGAAAGAGAAGAAGAGGGACGGGACAGAAGGAGCGGTGGCTGGGACAGAAGGAGTGGTGGCTGGGACAGAAGGAGTAGTGGTTGGGACAGAAGGAGTGGTGGTGGTCGGGACAGAAGGAGAGGTGGCCAGGATGGAAGGAGGGATGGCTGAAATGGAAGGAGAGGAGGCCGGGATGGAAGGAGTGATGGCGGAGATGGACGGAGAGGAGGTCGGGGCAGAGGGAGAGGGAGAGGAGGGGAAGGAGGGAAAAGGGGAGAAAAGGAAGGAGAAGGGGGTAGAGGAGGGGGAGAGAGTGGAGGAGGTAGGGGAGAGAGGCCTCGTGGGGACATTACAAAAGAAGAAGAGGAAGAAAAAGGTGGAAACTGTGGACAGTGAGAGGAAGAGTGGAAGTGAGGGGGGGGGGGAAGTGGTAGGTCCTTCGTGGGCTCCCTCTCCTTCGTCTTGTTTCACATCGTTGGAGGAGCTGGATCGCCAGGTGCTGGCACTGATAGAGGGAAATACAGAATACCTGTGTGGGAACGTGTTATCCCCGGCCAGTAGTAAGGGGGAAGTGTTGGATTTGACGGTGGGGGAGTCAGACACGGGTGGTGGATCCTGGGGAAACAAGATGGAGGAAAAGGGGAGCATCGGGTGAGTCTCCTGTTTTGGTTTTTCTGTTCTGGGTTTTGGTGTGAAGTATTGGTGTGTCAGTTGTATTGCTATAAATGGGGTTAAATTTTACTTTTGTTAGTTTAAATGTAAGGGGTTTAAGAAATTTTGTTAAGAGGAGGGCGGTTTTTAGTTTTTTGGAAGGTGTGGGGTTTGATTTTTGTTTTTTACAGGAGGTTCACCTGAGGGATGGAGGGGATGTGTGTAGATTTAGGAGGGAGTGGGAAAAGGGGGAATCGGTATGGGGTATAGGAGGGGTGCACTCAACAGGGGTAGGGATTTTATGTGGGCACAGGGAGGTAAAGGTGGAGGGGTCATATGTGATAATGCAGGGAAGGGTTTTGGGGGTGGATGTCACAATAAGGGATTGTAAGTTTAGATTAGTGGTGGTGTATGGGCCACAGGTGGCGGCAGACAGGAGGGAGATGGTGGACTGTCTGGCGCCCCTGTGTATCACAAATAGGTATTTAGTGATAGGGGGGGATTTTAATATAGAGTTAGGGGTAGGGGGGGATAGTAGTGCAGGCGCCATCACCGGGCTAATGGCTTGCCATGGACTGGTTGATGGTGGCCTGCACACTGCTCCGACAATGGTCGGTCCTACATGGCGCAACTCCAGGGGGGTTGCGCGGAGGCTCGACTATATTTTTTTATCCAGGTCATTGGGTCAGTTGTCTGGGCGTTTGTTGCCTGTTTTCTTTTCGGACCATGACGGGGTGCTACTGCAGGTGGGGTCGCCAGTCTGCCTCTTCGGTAGGGGGTACTGAAAGTTAGATCGGGATGTGCTGGAGGAGCAAGCTTTCGTTGACGCATTTTTTGGTTTCTTTCGGGGGCTTGAAGGCCTCCGGTACATGTGTGAGGGGATGTTAGAGTGGTGGGATTTAGTTAAGGTAAGGATCAGGGCCTTTATAATAGGGTACTGCAGGAGGAAAAAAAAGGGATGAAAGGAGGGAGGTGGATCATATCCAAAGGTTAATCGAACTCGAGTACGAGGCAGGCAACCTCTGCGTTTCAATTGACTGGGAGAGATCCGCAGCCTTGAAGGCGCAGCTCAGGGAGCTACAGGAGCGGAAAGCTCGAGTTTTCCTAGAGCGGGTGCATAATGGCTTTTTAGAACATAATGAGACTTGTTCCGCTATGTTCTTTAAGTCGGTTAGGGCTAGACAGAGTAGGAAGGTAATGCATGGGGTTAGGGAAGAAAATGGAAGTATAGTTAGAAGACCGGAGGAAATGGTCAGGGTGACAACTGAACATTTCCGGGGGTTTTTTAAGGAGAGGGAAATAGATGTAGAGCAGGGAAATGTGTTTTTAGAACACCTGTCCCGGCGTTTGCCGGAGGACATTAGAGACGTGATGGAGGCTCAGATCTCCCTAGAAGAGGTTGAGAGTGCCCTTAGGAGGATGGGAAAAGGGAAGGTGCCTGGGATGGATGGGCTGCCGGCTGAGTTTTACCTCAAGTTTTGGGGTATTCTTGGACCGGTGGTCCTCGAAGTCTTGAAGGCCATCCTTGAGACGGGGGTCCCGGGGGGATCAATGGCGGTTGGTGTGCTGTCACTTCTTTATAAGAAGGGGGAAGTTACTGACCTCGGCAACTGGCGGCCGTTGACCACGCTGTGTGTAGATTATAAGATGTTAGCAAAGGTCTTAGCGGATCGTTTGCGCACAGCCCTTCCCTACGTCGTCCATGAGGATCAAACGTGCGTGGTAGAGGGACGCTCTATTAGATGGAACCTACAGTTGATCAGGGACTCCATCGCTTGGGTAGAAGATAGAGGTCTGCCATTGACGGTAGCAGCGCTTGATCAGGCGAAAGCCTTTGATCGCGTGAATAGATCCTTTCTATTCAGGGTGTTAGGTAGATTAGGATTTGGGGAGAAGTTTATAGGATGGATCCGTACATTATATGTCGGAGCGGGGTGCCGGGTAAGTGTAAACAGTCACATGGGTGATGTTTTTGACCTCTCTTCAGGGGTCAGGCAGGGGTGCCCGCTCTCGGCTCTCCTCTTCGTTCTGTACATGGAGCCTCTGGGGGCTGCCATAAGGGCAGACACAGGGGTGGAGGGCTTACTGATCCCTGGGAGTGGCGGGCTGCGTGTTAAGATGACGCAGTACGCCGACGACACTTCCTTGCTGCTTTGCAAGGACTCGTGCCTGACAAGGTCCCTTGCCATAATTGGGGACTTCACCCGAGCGTCGGGAGCGGTTCTGAATCATGCAAAGTCTTCTGTTAAGTATTTCGGAAGATGGCGCGGGAGGACGGATGTGCCCGGGGGGTTATCTCTCTGTAACGGGGCCCTGAAGATTCTCGGGGTCCATTTTGAGACCTCCGGCTCAGCGACGCTGAACTGGAACAGGGGTATCGCAGTGGTACAGAGAAAGCTAGCGATGTGGAGGGCTAGGTCTTTGTCTTTTGTAGGCAAGGTCTTGGTTCTCAAGGTGGATGTATTGCCGTCTCTTTTGTATTTGGCGTACATCTACCCATTGCCGGCTTGTCTGAGGAAGCCTCTAGTGAGGCTAGTGTTTCAGTTCATGTGGGGTGGCAGGTACGAGTGGGTCGCAAGGGCACGCATGCTCTGTCCCATTGGGGAGGGAGGTAGGGGGGTACCACATTTCCCCCTCAAGCTGGATGCATTGTTTGTTTCGTTCTTGTTGACGGAGCTTGCTCATCCAGTGATACACCCGTCCGGTTACCTCCTGCGGGTGTTCTTCTCGTATCAGGCGAGAAGCGTAATGGTGTGGTCTAACACGGGTCCTCGGGCGGAACAGCTGCCGTGGCACTTTGGCCATGCGGCCAAGTGGTTGCGTGCGCACCCCGAGGTTGAAGTCGCCCGAGTAGGTTTAGACCACAGGCACCTGTACGAGGAGGTCAGACGGGCAGGGAGTCCGACGCCTGTAGTGGGTATCTCGGAAGTGGTCTGGGAGGGAGTGCAGGCGCGGGGCCTGGACAACAGGCTCAAGGACCTGAATTGGTTGAGCCTCCACAAGTGCTTGCCGGTGCGTTCTATTATGTACCGGCATAGTTTGGCGCGATCCCCCACCTGTCCAAGATCCTCTTGTGGCAGGGAGGAGACTGTGCGCCATGCCTTTTGGGACTGTGCCTTTGCCGGAGTAGTATGGGCTAGGGCACGGGTGTTGTTAGGAATGGTAAGAGGGGATTTTGTGTTGACTTGGGCTAGGTTAGAGAGAGGTGTAGGGAGAGCGAGGGGTACAGTTAGGGACAGGTTTCTGCTCTGGCTTCTCATGAGTCTCTTTAAGCGGGGGCTGTGGGAAGCCAGGCAGAATTTGGTTAAGACAGGGAGAGATTGGGGGGTGGAAGGGATAGTGAGGAGGGTGGAAGGAGACTTGAGGGGGAGGATGAAGAGGGAGGAGTTGAAGTGGGGGCAGCATGCTGCTCGGGAGAGGTGGAAAGGGGGTTTAGGGCTGGGATTAATTTAGAGAAGTAAGGGTATAGATTAGGGACAGGGAGATAGGGAAAGGTATTGGTTAGGTATGACGGGGAGGGATGATGCTCCCCTGAAGGGTTTGGTTTGTTGATTAATTTTGTAAATAGATTGTAAAGAATGCCATTATATGATTTTGATTGCTAAATATGATTTTGTAAAAATGAATGGTATTGATGGTAATAAATAATTTTTTCTAAATAAATCTGTTCTTATCAGTTTAATATGTGATAGGTCCCCCATCGGTGGACTACATATTAAATGGATTTTTCGAACAGGGAGTCGGAAATGGGGCTTGCTCCGTCCGCTCCACGCATCGACCCGGTATTGCAGTACCTCCGGGAACGGTGCATTCTCCCGTTGTCAAGGATAAAAAAGAAAGAGACAAAGCTAGCAAGGAAAAAGAAGAAAGATCCAAAGTGAAAGTAGGGCGAAGCGCTTTTCATGGGTTCCCCCGTTTCCCGCCATTTTACTTAAAAAAAAAAAAAAAAAAAAAAAAAAAAAAAAAAAAAACGTTGGCCAGGATAGTGAGTGAGTGTCTGTCTGTCTGTCTGTCTGTCTGTCTGTCT
>NW_024057796.1:0-5000 GCF_016432855.1 Salvelinus namaycush | reverse complement strand
GCACAAGCCTTTCGCCTTTTACTAAAGACTTCCGTGGAGAGGAACACTCATGAGTTCAACGTATTTTTGGAAGGGCTTTGCTTCTGGCAGAGCCCGCTATATCTTGTTTCAAGAGAAATTGACAGAGATGATGCAGAGACTTTTTGCTCATGCGTTTGACTTAGAATCGTAGCGGTGGGTGTATTTTTCCACTCACTCCCAAGTAGTCGCTAAGGGCAATTGAGTTCAAGCCCGACGACTGGCGTATTTGCCGGGCTTTGAACAAATAGTCGTCGCACTAGGCGTAAAGAGCTAGTGACATAACCCTCCCGTTGTCTCGGCGGGTCAGAGCGACCCCGGGCAGTTCCGAGTTGATTGCCCGTGTCTGTGTGTGGGTCAGAGTGACCCCGGCAGCGTTAGCAAGGTGTATGTTGTAACCCTCCTGCCCCTGTGTGGGCGGGGTCATAGTGACGTCAGAGGGGTCAGAGTGACCCCGGCGGCGTTAGCAAGGTGTATGTTGTAACCCTCCTGCCCCTGCCCCTGTGTGGGCGGGGTCATAGTGACGTCAGAGGGGTCAGAGTGACCCTCGGCAGCGTTACCAGTCGCTTCCCCCGTGTCTGTGTGGGTCAGAGAGACCCTGGCAGGCCGGGGTCACAGTGACCCAACACCACCACCTGCTGGATACTAGTAAAAGGTCCTGCCCCAAAATTGACACTCTCAACATTCCGGGCAAGGGCCTGTGTCGAATACGGCGTGTCTGCCCCCATCGGGCCCTTGGGCCCCGTGTGAGTTTGGATATTGAATCTAAAAACGCCCCCCTACAAACTACTTTCCCTTGGTTGTGGAAATTGTGCCTTTCGGGTATGGCTGTTGTTACACAACCTTCCCCTTGCCTCGGCGGGTCAGAGTTACCCCCGGCCAGCGTTACGAGTCGATTCCCAGTGTCTGTGTGGGTTAGAGAGACTCTGGCAGCGTTAGCAAGGTGTATGTTGTAACCCTCCTACCCCTGTCTGGGCCGGGTCACAGTGACCCGGGCCCTGTTGTAGGCCCTGCGTTATGAGTTGTTCCCCTCTGTTCCGGGGGCTTGGGTCAGAGTGACCCCGGCAGCGTTAGCAAGGTGTATGTTGTAACCCTCCTACCCCTGTCTTGAGCTGGGTCGGAGTGACCCGGGGCCTGTGTTAGGAGTTGTTCCCCTCTGTCTGGGCCGGGTCTGAGTGACCCCGGCAGGGACCAGTTGTCCCCAACAACTCAGTGCACGACCTCGGTGCTATCACACGGGGAGGCCAGCCGAGCGTCCCGGATGGGACCGAAGGGGCCGAAGGGCCCGAAGGAGCAGGCAGGGCCGACCACGCGCCTCGTCCATTCGCGTGCCTCGTCCCATTCACGTGGCCACCGTAAGCAGGGCGTAGAGAGGCTACTAATATCGTCAGGAAGAAGAAGAAGAAGAAGAAGAAGAAGAAGAAGAAGAAGAAGAAGAGGACGAGGACGAGGACGACGACGAGGAGGAATACGACCCCGCCGAGCGTGAGCCCTCCGCCTACGACTGTAAGCAGGGCGTAGAGAGCCTACTAATATTGTCAGGAAGAAGAAGAACAAGAACAAGAACAAGAAGAAGAACAAGAAGAACAAGAAGAAGAAGAAGAAGATGAGGACGATGATGAGGACGACGACGAGGACGACGACGAGGAATACGACCCCGCCGAGCGTGTTGCCTCCGCCTACGACGCCTCGCAGTCCCGGTTTCAGCGCGGCTCAGGTCCTGGAACAGATATCCTCCAGCGTCGACCAAGAAGACGAAGAAGACTACTGCGATTCCGAAGAGGAGGACGTTTCGGAAGATGAAGACGGTGAGGAATACAACCCCGAGCGCGACGCAGACGACTACGAAGACGACTCGGCCTCGCGGTCGTGCTCCTCTTCGGAGGAAGAGCCGGAGGGAGAGCGAGAGGGAGACGCGGCCGCTGGCCGAGAGCGAGACAGAGAGCCAGACAGAGAGCGAGCCAGAGACAGAGAGCGAGAGCGAGACAGAGCCAGAGAGCCAGAGCCAGAAAGGGAGACGTTGCTGTCAAAAAACGGCAAAATCAAATGGTCCTCCGTGGCCTATCGCGGCCCGGACCGGCCCCGCGCCATCCGCCCGCCCTGCCCCGCCGTGACGCCGGGCCCCACGGCCTACGCCGCGTCGCGAGCGCTCGACATCGCGTCCGCCTTCCGTCTGTTTGTCACACCGGCGATAGAAAGGATCATCGTGGACATGACGAATCTGCAGGGGGTGAGAAAATACGGCGACGGCTGGCGACCCATGGACTCCACCGACCTGCGCGCCTACGTAGGGCTGCTGATCCTAGCCGGCGTCTACAGGTCCCGAGGCGAGGCCGCGGCCAGCCTGTGGGACGCCGAGAGCGGCAGGACCGTGTTCCGCGCCACCATGCCGCTCAAGGCGTTTCACAAGTACTCGAGGCTGCTGCGATTCGACGACCGCCAGTCGAGACCCGCGAGACTCGCCACCGACAGACTGGCGGCCGTGAGAGAGGTGTGGGACCTGTGGGAGGAGCGGCTGCAGGCCCTCTACAACCCGGGGCCCGAAGTGACGGTGGACGAACAACTGGTCCCGTTCAGAGGTACCGTCTATGCATCTGTGTACGTACGCGTAGCGTAGAGAGCACGGGCAGTCTATGTATCTGTGTTTGTACGTGTAGCGTAGAGAGCACGGGCAGTCTATGTATCTGTGTTTGTACGTGTAGCGTAGAGCACGGGCAGTCAATGTATCTGTCTATGTACGTGTAGCATAGAGAGCACGGGCAGTAGTAGCACGGGCAGTAGTAGCAATCGGCAAGAGTAGCAACGTGGAGCACGGGCAGTAGTAGCACGGGCAGTAGTAGCACGGGCAGTAGTAGCAATCGGCAGTAGTAGCAATCGGCAGTAGCACGGGCGGCGGAGGCGGCTGCGTGTAACGTAAACGCAGTGCGCCCCGATGGTGAGCCGGTAACGATGACGCTGGTATCTGTGTTTGTACGTGTAGCGTAGAGAGCACGGGCAGTCTATGTATCTGTGTATGACTCTGCTAATCTCCTCTCCCTCTCCTCTCCCTCCCCTCTCCCTCGCCGAAAGGACGCTGTCCTTTCCGACAGTACATTCCCAGCAAGCCGGCCAAATACGGCATCAAGTCGTGGGTGGCCTGCGACGCCAAGTCCAGCTACGCTTGGAAGATGCAAGTGTACACCGGCAAGGCGGCCGGCGGAGGCCCCGAGAAGAACCAGGGCGCGCGCGTCGTCCTCGATCTGACCGAGGGACTGCCGGGCGGTCACAACGTCACGTGTGACAATTTCTTCACCTCCTACGAACTCGGGCAGCGGCTCCTCGAGAGGAACCTCACCATGGTGGGCACGGTGCGAAAGAACAAGCCCGAGCTCCCTCCCGCGCTGCTCCAGTCCAAGGACAGACAGGTCTCGTCCTCCAGGTTCGCCTTCACGCCCACCGCCACTCTAGTGTCCTACCTGGCAAAGAGAAATAAGAACGTGCTGCTTCTGAGCACGCGGCACGCGGAGCCCGACGTTAGCGATCGCCGAGACCGGAAGCCGGCCCTCATCCTAGACTACAACTGCAACAAGGGCGGCGTGGACAACCTAGACAAGGTGGTCGGCACCTACAGCTGCAGACGGATGACCGCCCGCTGGCCCCTGGTCATCTTCCACAACATCCTCGACGTGTCCTCCTACAACGCCTTTGTCATATGGCGAGAGATCAACCCCGACTGGATGCCCGGGAAGCGGAACAAGAGGAGGGTGTTCCTGGAGCAGCTCGGAAAGGCGCTCGTGAAGCCCTTGATCCAAAGAAGGCAGCGTCTCCCCCGCACCGAAGCCGCCTCAGCACTTGTCAAAGTCATACGGGGCGAGCGTGTATCCGCCGAGGCTCGTCCGCAAGCCCTTGAGCGAGCCGTCGGCCCGGCCGCCGCCTCCGACCCAGCCCCGGCTGCCCGGCTGGAGGCGAGTAAGAGGAAGAGGTGTCAGCTCTGCCCACCCAAGAAGGACGCCAAGACACACACCGCGTGCTGCAGGTGTAAGAAATACATCTGCAAAGGCTGTTCACACCCATACTGTCACACTTGTGCCCACTGGGCCTTTAGCCAAGACGGGACAGGGTGACCCGGGGGGGACACTGTGTGCTAGGCATAATAGGAGGACAACGGGAGGGTTATGTAACAACAACTATACCCAAAAGGCACAATATCCACAACCAAGGGAAGGTAGTGCAGGAGGGGGGGCGTTTTTAGAATCAATACCCAAACTCACACGGGGCCCAAGGGCAGTACGGGGGGACAGCCTGTCACTTCGCACACAGGGCCCTTGGCCGGAATGTTGAATCTGTGAGTGTCCACCACAACCTCTCAGTTATCCAAAAACTTTATGTTGTATCCTGTCTGTGGAATGTGGAGGCTGTGACAATAGATCCAGCTTTCAGTAGTGTAGCAAACCACGTATCAGTTATCCAACACTTGATGTTCTAGCCAACGTACTAATACAGGGAAGTACTTATAAGTCAGTTTGGGTTGTTACAAGAGTTTACATTTATCAACACTGGGGAAGAGGTATCAGCTATAACAAGTAGGACTATTATGGGTAACCTGTTCATCTTCGTTGCAACAATCCACTTGTCTCTATGTATGCATCTGTACGAAAAGCACAGTGTAATCAGTGATGGACATGTGCTTGAAGAAGACTACCTGGGTGTGGATGGGGGACTTGACCTTGACGGAGAATATCGTGGTATGGATGGGGGACCTGAGTTTGACGGAGAAAATGGGGTTGTGAACGGAGTCCCTGAGTTTGACAGACCCGGATTACAAGGGAGATCTAGAGTGGCCCGCTCTATCCAAGGTGGTTCGGATGACAACTCTATGCCTGACCTCATTGGGGTAGAGAAAGGTTATTGCTACAGGAACATTTGTAGGCAATTTGACACCTGGAACGTTACTTACCGGGTGACATTGATGAAACCATACCAAGTGTATAAACTTGATGGTA
>NW_024057795.1:0-86807 GCF_016432855.1 Salvelinus namaycush | reverse complement strand
CTGTATCCAGTCCTCTCTGTCGTCTCAGTCCCTGATATCCAGTCCTCTCTGTCATCTTGTCCCTGATATCCAGTCCTCTCTGTCGTCTCAGTCCCTGATATCCAGTCCTCTCTACTCATCTCAGTCCCTATATCCAGTCCTCTCTATTGTCTCAGTCCCCGATATCATCCTCTCTGTCATCTCAGTCCCCGATATCCAGTCCTCTCTGTCATCTCATTCTCTGATCCAGTCCTCTCTGTCGTCTCAGTCCCTGATATCCAGTCCTCTCTGTCATCTCAGTCCCCGATATCCAGTCCTCTCTGTCATCTCAGTCCCCGATATCCAGTCCTCTCTGTCATCTCAGTCCTGATATCCAGTCCTCTCTGTCGTCTCAGTCCCTGATATCCAGTCCTCTCTGTCATCTCAGTCCCTGATATCCAGTCCTCTCTCATCTCAGTCCCTGATATCCAGTCCTCTCTGTCGTCTCAGTCCCTGATATCCAGTCCTTTGTCGTCTCAGTCCCTGATATCCAGTCCTCTCTGTCATCTCAGTCCCTGATATCCAGTCCTCTCTGTCGTCTCAGTCCCTGATATCCAGTCCTCTCTGTCATCTCAGCCCTGATATCCAGTCCTCTCTATCGTCTCAGTCCCTGATATCCAGTCCTCTCTGTCGTCTCAGTCCCTGATATCCAGTCCTCTCTGTCATCTCAGTCCCTGATATCCAGTCCTCTCTGTCATCTCAGTCCCTGATATCCAGTCCTCTCTGTCGTCTCAGTCCCTGATCCAGTCCTCTGTCGTCTCAGTCCCTGAAATCCAGTCCTCTCTGTCTCTCTCAGTCCCTGATATCCAGTCCTCTCTGTCATCTCAGTCCCTTATCCAGTCCTCTCTGTCGTCTTAGTCCCTGATATCCAGTCCTCTGTCATCTCAGTCCCTGATATCCAGTCCTCTCTGTCGTCTCATTTCCTGAGAGATCCAGTCCTCTCTGTCATCTCAGTCCCAATCCAGTCCTCTCTGTCATCTCAGTCCCTGTATCCAGTCCTCTCTATCGTCTCAGTCCCTGATATCCAGTCCTCTCTGTCATCTCAGTCCCTGATACCAGTCCTCTCTGTCATCTCTCAGTCCCTGAGATCCAGTCCTCTCTATCGTCTCAGTCCCTGATATCCAGTCCTCTGTCATCTCAGTCCCTGATATCCAGTCCTCTCTGTCACTCATCCCTGATATCCAGTCCTCTCTATCGTCTCAGTCCCTGATATCCAGTCCCTCTGTCGTCTCAGTCCCTGATATCCAGTACTCTCTGTCATCTTAGTCCCTGATATCCAGTCCTCTCTGTCGTCTCAGTCCCGATTCCAGTCCTCTCTGTCGTATCAGTCCCTGATATCCAGTCCTCTCTGTCGTCTCAGTCCCTGATATCCAGTCTCTCTGTCATCTCAGTCCCCTGATATCCAGTCCTCTCTGTCGTCTCAGTCCCTGATATCCAGTCCTCTCTCTCATCTCATCCCTGTATCCAGTCCTCTCTATCTCTCAGTCCCTGATATCCAGTCCTCTCTGTCGTCTCAGTCCCTGATATCCAGTCCTCTCTGTCATCTCAGTCCTGATATCCAGTCCTCTCTATCGTCTCAGTCCCTGATATCCATCCTCTCTGTCCGTCAGTCCCTGATATCCAGTCCTCTCTGTCATCTCAGTCCCTGATATCCATCCTCTCTGTCGTCTTAGTCCCTGATATCCAGTCCTCTGTCATCTCAGTCCCTGATATCCAGTCCTCTCTGTCGTCTCAGTTCCTGATATCCAGTCCTCTCTGTCATCTCAGTCCCTGAGATCCAGTCCTCTCTGTCATCTCAGTCCCTGATATCCAGTCCTCTCTATCGTCTCAGTCCCTGATCCAGTCCTCTCTGTCATCTCAGTCCTGATATCCAGTCCTCTCTGTCGTCTCAGTCCCTGATATCCAGTCCTCTCTATCATCTCAGTCCCTGAGATCCAGTCCTCTCTATCATCTCAGTTCCCTGATATCCAGTCCTCTCTGTCGTCTCAGTCCCCGATATCCATCCTCTCTGTCATCTCAGTCCCTGATATCCAGTCCTCTCTATCGTCTCAGTCCCTGATATCCAGTCCTCTCTGTCTCTCAGTCCCTGATATCCAGTCCTCTCTGTCATCTTAGTCCCGATATCCAGTCCTCTCTGTCGTCTCAGTCCCGATATCCAGTCCTCTCTGTCGTATCAGTCCCTGATATCCAGTCCTCTCTGTCATCTCAGTCCCTGATATCCAGTCCTCTCTGTCATCTCAGTCCCTGATATCCAGTCCTCTCTGTCGTCTCAGTCCCTGATCCAGTCCTCTGTCGTCTCAGTCCCGAATCCAGTCCTCTCTGTCGTCTCAGTCCCTGATATCCAGTCCTCTCTGTCATCTCAGTCCCTGATATCCATCCTCTCTGTCGTCTCAGTCCCTGATATCCAGTCCTCTGTCATCTCAGTCCCTGATCCAGTCCTCCTGTCGTCTCAGTCCTGAGATCCAGTCCTCTCTGTCATCTCAGTCCCTGAGATCCAGTCCTCTCTGTCATCTCAGTCCCTGATATCCAGTCCTCTCTATCGTCTCAGTCCCTGATATCCAGTCCTCTGTCATCTCAGTCCCTGATATCCAGTCCTCTCTGTCGTCTCAGTCCCTGAGATCCAGTCCTCTCTATCGTCTCAGTCCCTGATATCCAGTCCTCTGTCATCTCAGTCCCTGATATCCAGTCCTCTCTGTCATCTCAGTCCTGATATCCAGTCCTCTCTATCGTCTCAGTCCCTGATATCCAGTCCTCTCTATCGTCTCAGTCCCTGATATCCAGTCCCTCTGTCATCTCAGTCCCTGATATCCAGTCCTCTCTGTCGTCTCAGTCCCTGATATCCAGTCCTCTCTGTCGATCAGTCCCTGATATCCAGTCTCTCTGTCGTCTCATCCCTGATATCCAGTCCTCTCTGTCATCTCAGTCCTGATATCCAGTCCTCTCTGTCGTCTCAGTCCTGATATCCAGGTCCTCTCTGTCGTATCAGTCCCTGACATCCAGTCCTCTCTATCTCTCAGTCCCTGATATCCAGTCCTCTCTGTTGGTCTCAGTCCCCGATATCCAGTCCTCTCTGTCATCTCAGTCCCTGATATCCAGTCCTCTCTGTCGTATCAGTCCCTGATATCCAGTCCTCTCTGTCGTCTCAGTCCCTGATATCCAGTCCTCTCTGTTCATCTCAGTCCCGATATCCAGTCCTCTCTGTCATCTAGTCCCTGATATCCAGTCCTCTGTCATCTCATCCCTGATATCCAGTCCTCTCTGTCGTCTCAGTTCCTGAGATCCAGTCCTCTCTGTCATCTCAGTCCCTGATATCCAGTCCTCTCTGTCATCTCAGTCCCTGATATCCAGTCCTCTCTATCTCAGTCCCTGATATCCAGTCCTCTCTGTCATCTCAGTCCCTGTATCCAGTCCTCTCTATCGTCTCAGTCCCCTGAGATCCGTCCTCTCTATCGTCTCAGTCCCTGATATCCAGTCCTCTGTCATCTCAGTCCTGATATCCAGTCCTCTCTGTCATCTCAGTCCCTGATATCCAGTCCTCTCTATCGTCTCATCCCTGATATCCAGTCCTCTCTATCGTCTCAGTCCCTGAGATCCAGTCCTCTCTGTCATCTCAGTCCCTGATATCCAGTCCTCTCTGTCGTCTCGTCCCTGATATCCAGTCCTCTCTGTCGTAATCAGTCCCTGATATCCAGTCCCTCTGTCGTCTCAGTCCCTGATATCCAGTCCTCTCTGTCATCTCAGTCCCTGATATCCAGTCCTCTCTGTCGTCTCAGTCCCTGATATCCAGTCCTCTCTATCATCTCAGTCCCTGAGATCCAGTCCTCTCTATCATCTCAGTCCCTGATATCCAGTCCTCTCTGTCGTCTCAGTCCCGATATCCAGTCCTCTCTGTCATCTCAGTCCCTGATATCCAGTCCTCTCTATCGTATCAGTCCCTGATATCCAGTCCTCTCTGCCTCAGTCCCGATATCAGTCCTCTCTGTCATCTCAGTCCCCGATATCCAGTCCTCTCTGTCATCTCAGTCCTGATATCCAGTCCTCTGTCATCTCAGTCCCTGATATCCAGTCCTCTCTGTCATCTCAGTCCCTGATATCCAGTCCTCTCTGTCATCTCAGTCCCTGATATCCAGTCCTCTCTGTCATCTCAGTCCCTGATATCCAGTCCTCTCTGTCATCTCAGTCCCTGATATCCAGTCCTCTCTGTCATCTCAGTCCCTGAGATCCAGTCCTCTCTGTCGTCTCAGTCCCCGATATCCAGTCCTCTCTGTCGTCTCAGTCCCTGATATCCAGTCCTCTCTGTCGTCTCAGTCCATGAGATCCAGTCCTCTCTGTCACTCGTCCCTGAGATCAGTCCTCTCTGTCATCTCAGTCCCTGATATCCAGTCCTCTCTGTCATCTCAGTCCCTGATATCCAGTCCTCTGTCATCTCAGTCCATGATATCCAGTCCTCTCTATCGTCTCGTCCCTGATATCCTCTCTGTCATCTCAGTCCCTGATATCCAGTCCTCTCTGTCATCTCAGTCCCTGATCCAGTCCTCTCTATCGTCTCAGTCCCTGATATCCAGTCCTCTCTATCGTCTCATCCCTGATATCCAGTCCTCTGTCATCTCAGTCCCTGATATCCAGTCCTCTCTGTCATCTCAGTCCCTGATATCCAGTCCTCTCTATCGTCTCAGTCCCTGATCCAGTCCTCTATTGTCTCAGTCCCCGATATCAGTCCTCTCTGTCATCTCAGTCCCGATATCCAGTCCTCTCTGTCATCTCAGTCCTGAGATCCAGTCCTCTCTATCGTCTCAGTCCCTGATATCCAGTCCTCTCTGTCCATCAGTCCCTGATATCAGTCCTCTCTGTCATCTCAGTCCCCGATATCAGTCCTCTCTGTCATCTCAGTCTGATATCCAGTCCTCTCTGTCGTCTCAGTCCCTGATATCCAGTCCTCTCTGTCATCTCAGTCCCTGATATCCAGTCCTCTCTGTCATCTCAGTCCCCGATATCCAGTCCTCTCTGTCGTCTCAGTCCCTGATATCCAGTCCTCTGTCGTCTCAGTCCCTGATATCCAGTCCTCTCTGTCATCTCAGTCCCTGATATCCAGTCCTCTCTGTCGTCTCAGTCCCTGATATCCAGTCCTCTCTGTCATCTCAGTCCCCGATATCCAGTCCTCTCTGTCGTCTCAGTCCCTGATATCCAGTCCTCTCTGTCGTCTCAGTCCCTGATATCCAGTCCTCTCTGTCATCTCAGTCCCTGATATCCAGTCCTCTCTGTCATCTCAGCCCTGATATCCAGTCCTCTCTGTCCTCTCAGTCCCTGATCCAGTCCTCTGTCGTCTCAGTCCCCGAATCCAGTCCTCTCTGTCGTCTCAGTCCCTGATATCCAGTCCTCTCTGTCATCTCAGTCCCTGATATCCAGTCCTCTCTGTCGTCTCAGTCCCTGATCCAGTCCTCTGTCGTCTCAGTCCCCGAAATCCAGTCTCTCTGTCGTCTCATTTCCTGATATCCAGTCCTCTCTGTCATCTCAGTCCCTGATATCCGTCCTCTCTGTCATCTCAGTCCCTGATATCCAGTCCTCTATCGTCTCAGTCCCTGATATCCAGTCCTCTCTGTCGTCTCAGTCCTGATATCCAGTCCTCTCTGTCATCGTCTCAGTCCCTGAGATCCAGTCCTCTCTATCGTCTCAGTCCCTGATATCCAGTCCTCTCTGTCATCTCAGTCCCTGATATCCAGTCCTCTCTGTCATCTCAGTCCCTGATATCCAGTCCTCTCTATCGTCTCAGTCCCTGATATCCAGTCCTCTCTGTCGTCTCAGTCCCTGATATCCAGTACCTCTGTCATCTTAGTCCTGATATCCAGTCCTCTCTGTCGCTCAGTCCCGATATCCAGTCCTCTCTGTCGTATCAGTCCCTGATATCCAGTCCTCTCTGTCGTCTCAGTCCCTGATATCCAGTCCTCTCTGTCATCTCAGTCCCTGATATCCAGTCCTCTCTGTCGTCTCAGTCCCTGATATCCATTCCTCTCTATCATCTCAGTCCCTGAGAATCCAGTCCTCTCTATCATCTCAGTCCCTGATATCCGTCCTCTCTGTCGTCTCAGTCCCTGATATCCAGTCCTCTCTGCATCTCAGTCCCTGATATCCAGTCCTCTCTGTCGTATCAGTCCCCTGATATCCAGTCCCTCTGTCGTCTCAGTCCCTGATATCCATCGTCCTCTCTGTCATCTCTCTCTGATATCCAGTATCCTCTCTTCTCTGTCCAGTCCCCTGATATCCAGTCCTCTCTGTCATCTCAGTCCCTGATATCCAGTCCTCTCTGTCTCTCAGTCCTGATATCCAGTCCTCTCTGTCATCTCAGTCCCTAGATCCAGTCCTCTCTGTCATCTCAGTCCCTGATATCCAGTCCTCTCTATCGTCTCAGTCCCTGATATCCAGTCCTCTCTGCATCTCAGTCCCTGATATCCAGTCCTCTCTATCGTCTCAGTCCCTGAGATCCAGTCCTCTCTATCGTCTCAGTCCCTGATATCCAGTCCTCTGTCATCTCAGTCCCTGATATCCAGTCCTCTCTGTCATCTCAGTCCCTGATATCCAGTCCTCTCTATCGTCTCAGTCCCTGATATCCAGTCCTCTCTGTCATCTTAGTCCCTGATATCCAGTCCTCTCTGTCGTCTCAGTCCCCGATATCCAGTCCTCTCTGTCGTATCAGTCCCTGATATCCAGTCCTCTCTGTCATCTCAGTCCCTGATATCCAGTCCTCTCTGTCATCTCAGTCCCTGATATCCAGTCCTCTCTGTCGTCTCAGTCCCTTAGATCCAGTCCTCTGTCGTCTCAGTCCCCGAAATCCAGTCCTCTCTGTCGTCTCAGTCCCTGATATCCAGTCCTCTCTGTCATCTCAGTCCCTGATATCCAGTCCTCTCTGTCGTCTTAGTCCCTGATATCCAGTCCTCTGTCATCTCAGTCCCTGATATCCAGTCCTCTCTGTCGTCTCAGTTCCTGAGATCCAGTCCTCTCTGTCATCTCAGTCCCTGAGATCCAGTCCTCTCTGTCATCTCAGTCCCTGATATCCAGTCCTCTCTATCGTCTCAGTCCCTGATATCCAGTCCTCTCTGTCATCTCAGTCCCTGATATCCAGTCCTCTCTATCGTCTCAGTCCCTGAGATCCAGTCCTCTCTATCGTCTCAGTCCCTGATATCCAGTCCTCTGTCATCTCAGTCCCTGATATCCAGTCCTCTCTGTCATCTCAGTCCCTGATATCCAGTCCTCTCTATCGTCTCAGTCCCTGATATCCAGTCCTCTCTGTCGTCTCAGTCCCTGATATCCAGTCCTCTCTGTCATCTTAGTCCCTGATATCCAGTCCTCTCTGTCGTCTCAGTCCCCGATATCCAGTCCTCTCTGTCGTATCAGTCCCTGATATCCAGTCCTCTCTGTCGTCTCAGTCCCTGATATCCAGTCCTCTCTGTCATCTCAGTCCCTGATATCCAGTCCTCTCTGTCGTCTCAGTCCCTGATATCCAGTCCTCTCTATCATCTCAGTCCCTGAGATCCAGTCCTCTCTATCATCTCAGTCCCTGATATCCAGTCCTCTCTGTTGTCTCAGTCCCGATATCCAGTCCTCTCTGTCATCTCAGTCCCTGATATCCAGTCCTCTCTGTCGTATCAGTCCCTGATATCCAGTCCTCTCTGTCGTCTCAGTCCCTGATATCCAGTCCTCTCTGTCATCTCAGTCCCTGATATCCAGTCCTCTCTGTCGTCTTAGTCCCTGATATCCAGTCCTCTGTCATCTCAGTCCCTGATATCCAGTCCTCTCTGTCGTCTCAGTTCCTGAGATCCAGTCCTCTCTGTCATCTCAGTCCCTGAGATCCAGTCCTCTCTGTCATCTCAGTCGCTGATATCCAGTCCTCTCTATCGTCTCAGTCCCTGATATCCAGTCCTCTCTGTCATCTCAGTCCCTGATATCCAGTCCTCTCTATCGTCTCAGTCCCTGAGATCCAGTCCTCTCTATCGTCTCAGTCCCTGATATCCAGTCCTCTGTCATCTCAGTCCCTGATATCCAGTCCTCTCTGTCATCTCAGTCCCTGATATCCAGTCCTCTCTATCGTCTCAGTCCCTGATATCCAGTCCTCTCTGTCGTCTCAGTCCCTGATATCCAGTCCTCTCTGTCATCTTAGTCCCTGATATCCAGTCCTCTCTGTCGTCTCAGTCCCCGATATCCAGTCCTCTCTGTCGTATCAGTCCCTGATATCCAGTCCTCTCTGTCGTCTCAGTCCCTGATATCCAGTCCTCTCTGTCATCTCAGTCCCTGATATCCAGTCCTCTCTGTCGTCTCAGTCCCTGATATCCAGTCCTCTCTATCATCTCAGTCCCTGAGATCCAGTCCTCTCTATCATCTCAGTCCCTGATATCCAGTCCTCTCTGTCGTCTCAGTCCCCGATATCCAGTCCTCTCTGTCATCTCAGTCCCTGATATCCAGTCCTCTCTGTCGTATCAGTCCCTGATATCCAGTCCTCTCTGTCGTCTCAGTCCCCGATATCCAGTCCTCTCTGTCATCTCAGTCCCCGATATCCAGTCCTCTCTGTCATCTCAGTCCCTGATATCCAGTCCTCTCTGTCATCTCAGTCCCTGATATCCAGTCCTCTCTGTCATCTCAGTCCCTGATATCCAGTCCTCTGTCATCTCAGTCCCCGATATCCAGTCCTCTCTATCATCTCAGTCCCTGATATCCAGTCCTCTCTGTCATCTCAGTCCCTGATATCCAGTCCTCTCTGTCATCTCAGTCCCTGAGATCCAGTCCTCTCTGTCGTCTCAGTCCCTGATATCCAGTCCTCTCTGTCGTCTCAGTCCCTGATATCCAGTCCTCTCTGTCGTCTCAGTCCATGATATCCAGTCCTCTCTGTCGTCTCAGTCCCTGATAATCAGTCCTCTCTGTCATCTCAGTCCCTGATATCCAGTCCTCTCTGTCATCTCAGTCCCTGATATCCAGTCCTCTGTCATCTCAGTCCCCGATATCCAGTCCTCTCTATCATCTCAGTCCCTGATATCCAGTCCTCTCTGTCATCTCAGTCCCTGATATCCAGTCCTCTCTGTCATCTCAGTCCCTGAGATCCAGTCCTCTCTGTCGTCTCAGTCCCTGATATCCAGTCCTCTCTGTCGTCTCAGTCCCTGATATCCAGTCCTCTCTGTCGTCTCAGTCCCTGATATCCAGTCCTCTCTGTCGTCCCAGTCCCTGAGATCCTGCCCCCTGATATCCAATTTATCCAACATTTCTTTGTGTTGACTCTATTTTCTAAATGTTTAAGGGGCTGAGATGACAAATGAAGAAGCAGGAACTATGACAGTCTGTGACACCGGCTGTGTAGCACCACCAGTCCGACACTTGCTGCTCTGCATAATGATTACAGTACAATCTTGTGATATAATTCAAAAGGACTCCAGATAAAGGAATGATAAACCAGGGGTTATAAAAGGTCTTTATTTATTACGGATTTGATAAGGTAGCTAATCAGTGTCCAAGTAAATGTCATTACATAAATTATGAAGTAGAGTTTGATGCGTATTCCCAGGGAAGCTTGGTAGAGCCGTGTCAACCAGTGTGGCCTCGCAGATTGTAACAAGGGACCAGCGGGTTTGAAAGAAAATACAACTATTTATACAGAATCATCCTGATACAACTGTGAATAGTAATGGCATATGTAAAGGGGTCCACATCATCCCTTCAGACCAGGGGCTGTGCGTTTGTGTGTGTCTGTGTGTGTGTGTGCGTTTATGTTTGTTTGTGTGTGTGTGTGTGTGTGTCTGTGCGTGTGTGTCTGTGTGAGTGAGTGAGTGAGTGTGTTTGTGTGTGTATTCAAACTTGTAGACGTCATGTGTCATGTGACCAAGCTGAGGTAATACACGGAAGATGAACAAACGAACAGTCAACTGTCAGTCAGAGGATCACTCTGCTTTGACTTCCCTTCAACTGTCAGTCAGAGGATCACTCTGCTTTGACTTCCCGTCAACTGTCAGTCAGAGGATCACTCTGCTTTGACTTCCCTTCAACTGTCAGTCAGAGGATCACTCTGCTTTGACTTCCCTTCAACTGTCAGTCAGAGGATCACTCTGCTTTGACTTCCCTTCAACTGTCAGTCAGAGGATCACTCTGCTTTGACTTCCCTTCAACTGTCAGTCAGAGGATCACTCTGCTTCAACTGTCAGTTAGAGGATCACTCTGCTTTGACTTCCCTTTAACTGTCAGTCAGAGGATCACTCTGCTTTGACTTCCCTTCAACTGTCAGTCAGAGGATCACTCTGCTTTGACTTCCCTTCAACTGTCAGTCAGAGGATCACTCTGCTTCAACTGTCAGTTAGAGGATCACTCTGCTTTGACTTCCCTTTAACTGTCAGTCAGAGGATCACTCTGCTTTGACTTCCCTTTAACTGTCAGTCAGAGGATCACTCTGCTTTGACTTCCCTTCAACTGTCAGTCAGAGGATCACTCTGCTTTGACTTCCCTTCAACTGTCAGTCAGAGGATCACTCTGCTTTGACTTCCCTTCAACTGTCAGTCAGAGGATCACTCTGCTTTGACTTCCCGTCAACTGTCAGTCAGAGGATCATTCTGCTTTGACTTCCTTTCAACTGTCAGTCAGAGGATCACTCTGCTTTGACTTCCCTTCAACTGTCAGTCAGAGGATCACTCTGCTTTGACTTCCCTTCAACTGTCAGTCAGAGGATCACTCTGCTTTGACTTCCCTTCAACTGTCAGTCAGAGGATCACTCTGCTTTGTCTTCCCATTAACTTCTTATGGATCGCTTCGCACGCCAATCCCTTTAGCGGGATCAATTTGACAACACGCAGTGAAATAACTGCGCGCCAAATTCAAAAACAGAAATACTCATAATAAGAATTCCTAAAACATACTAGTGTTATACATCGGATTAAAGATTAACTTCTTGTTAATCCAGCCGCAGTCAGATTTCCAAAAGGCTTGATGGCGAAAGCAGACCATGCGATTATCTGAGGACAGCGCCCAGCATACCAACACATGAAAATCAGATTTCAACCAGGCAGGTGCTACACAAAAGTCAGAAATAACGATATAATTCATGCCTTACCTTTGAAGATCTTCTTCTGTTGGACCTTTAAAAAATTTCCCATAAACATCACAAATGGTCCTTTTTGTTCGATAAATTCCTTCTTTATATCCTCAAAATGTCAATTTATTTGGCGCGTTTGATTCAGAGAAACACCGGTTCCAACTCGTCCAACTCGCTACAAAGTATCTAATAAGTTACCTGTAAACTTTGTCCAAACATTTCAAAGAACTTTCCTAATCCAACTTTAGGTATTTTAAAACGTAAATAATCGATAAAATTTAAGATGGAATATACTGTGTTCAATAGCGGATGAAATTACATTTCCAGGTCGCTCGCGCCAAACAAAAAAGTACACTTGGCTTGACACAGAAAGGAAAGGGCTACTTCTTCATTTCTCAAAGGAAAAACATCAACCAATTTCTAAAGACTGTTGACATCTAGTGGAAGCCATAGGAACTGCAAGCATATCTCTATTAAAAAGGGATTGCTATAGAAACCTAATGGAAAACAGATGGAGCTCCAAAAATGTTTTCCCTGGATGGATTGTGCTCGGGGTTTTGCCTGCCAAATCAGTTCTGTTGTACTCACAGACCTTATTCAAACAGTTTTAGAAACTTCAGAGTGTTTTCTATCCACATCTACTAATAATATGCATATCCTAGCTTCTGGGACTGAGTAGCAGGCAGTTTACTTTGGGCACACTTTTCATCCATACGTGAAAATACTGCCCCCTATCCAAAGAGGTCAGTCAGAGGATCCCTCTGCTTTGAATTCCCTTGGGATGGGAGACATACGCCTAGTCCCAACATCAGAGGCTTTCATAGAGGCCATGACATGGAGGTTACATACAGTGCATTCGGAAAGTATTCAGACCTCTTGACTTTTTCCACATTTTGTTACGCTACAGCCTTATTCTAAAATGTATTAAATTGTTTTTTTCCCCCTCATTAATGTACACACAATACCCCAAAGCAAAAACAGGTTTTTAGAATTTTTTTTATGTATTAAAAATGAAAAAATGAAATATCGCATATACCTAAGTATTCAGACCATTTACTCAGTACTTTGTTGAAGCACCTTTGGCAATGACATAAGCCTCGAGTCTTCTTGGGTATGATGCTACAAGCCTGGCACACATGTATTTGTGGAGTTTCTATCATTCTTCTCTGCTCTAATGCTCTGTCAGGTTGGATGGGGATTATTGCTGCACAGCTATTTTCATGTCTCTACAGAGATGTTCGATCGGGTTCAAGTCCGGGCTCTGGCTGGGCCGCTCAAGGATATTCAGAGACTTGTCCCAAAGTCACTCTGTTGTTGTCTTGGCTGTGTGCTTAGGGTTGTTCTCCTGTTAGAAGGTGAACCTTCGCCCCAGTCTGAGGTCCTGAGCGCTCTGGAGCAGGTTTTCATCAAGGATCTCTCTGTACTTTGCTCTGTTCATCTTTCCCTTGATCCTGACTAGTCTCCCAGTCCCTGCCGCTGAAAAACATCCCCACAGCATGATGCTGCCACCACCATGCTTCACCGTAGAGATGGTGCAAGGTTTCCTCCAGACATGACGCTTGGTGTTCAGGCCAAAGAGTTCAATCTTGGTTTCTTCAGACCAGAGATTCGTGTTTCTCATGCTCTGAGTCCTTTAGGTACCTATTGACAAACTCCAAGCGGGCTGTCATGTGCCTTTTACTGAGGAGTGGCTTCCGTCTGGTCACTCTACCAAAAAGGCCTGATTTGGTGGAGCGCTGCAGAGATGGTTGTCCTTCTGGAATGTTCTTCTATCTCCACAGAGGAACTCTGGAACTCTGTCAGAGTGACCATCGGGTTCTTGGTCACCTCCCTGGGTTCTCCCCTGAATGCTCCGTTTGTCCGGGCGGCCATCTCTAGGAATAGTCTTGGTGGTTCCAAACATCTTCCATTTAAGAATGATGGAGGCTATTGTGTTCTTGGGGAACTTCAATACTGCAGAAAGGTTTTGGTACCCTTCCCCAGATCTGTGCCTCGACACAATCCTGTCTCGGAGCTCTACAGAAAAATCCTTTGACCTCTTGGTTTTTGCTCTGACATGCACTGTCAACTGTGGGACCTTATATAGACAGGTGTGTGCCTTTCCAAATCATGTCCAATCAATTGAATTTACCACAGATGGATTCCAATCAAGTTGTAGAAACATCTCAAGGATGATCAATGGAAACAGGATGCACCAGAGCTCAATTTCGAGTCTCAGAGCAAAAGGTCTGAATACTTCTGTAAATAAGGTATTTCTGGTTTTTATTTTTAATAAATGTGCAAACATTTCTTAAAAACCTGTTTTCGCTTTGTCATTATGAGGTATTGTGATGTCATTATGGGGTATTGTGGTGTCATTATGAGGTATTGTGATGTCATTATGGGGTATTGTGATGTCATTATGGGGTAATGAGTGTAGATTGATGAGAAAAAAACGATAATTTAATACATTTTTAGAATAAGGCACAGTAAAGTAACAAAATGTGGAAAAAAGTCAAAGGGTTTGAATACTTTCCAAATAGACTGTACACTCAGGGTGCCTCCCAAATGGCACTCTATTCCTTGTGTAGTGATGCACAATAAGGGGGAAAGAGTCTGAGACATCCTCAGTCACAACCGTAGAAGTTTTTATAGTAGCCATATGAGGCTGGATGTGTTTTGGCTGGTGTTCACCGGGGATGGTTTTGGCCCGAGGCACACCCGACGGCAGGAGAGACTTCCCAGGTGCATCATGGTTAGTCCCCTGCCTCTGATGGCGTTACCGCTGCAGGATACGTTTCTCAGGGCATCGTCAAACTCTGACGGGATACGGGATCGTCAAACTCTGACGGGATACGGGATCGTCAAACTCTGACCCGATCACGTGTTTAGTCTTTTTCTAGTCATTTAAATATTTAAATATTTTTGTTAACAATTTCAGCAACCTGTAGTAAATGCTTCTCAGAATGAGTTGGAATGGGATTCAGTCTCTAAATTCCATAGAGAGTCACATTCATTATCAACATCCCTCTGTTACAACTCTGAAAACAGACTTAAACAGACTGAAACAGACTCAGGGGTAGCAGTGCCTTAGCAGGCAGGCACTTACCCACAAACCACCACCCTCAGGCCTGGCTGAAGGGCCCCGTCCCAGAGGTAGGGAGGGAAGTACTCTCCTGGCAGAAACACAGTGATAGGGTTGCGTCCCAAAAGGCACCCCATTCCCTTCCTAGTGAACTATGTTTTGACCAGGGCCCGTAGGGCACTATAAAGGGAATATGGTGCCATTTGTGACACGGACCCTACTTGTTCAGAGCTGGGTAGGATGCTCCTAGGACCTGGAGCGAGGGATGATTTAGTATAATACTCATGTTAAAACATTCCCTTTAGCCTTTAACCTTTAACCTTTACAAGTTGATAGTGTTTTTTTTTGTTGCAATGTCCTCAAGCTGTTTAGAACCTGAGCACACAGGGATGATTCTGTTGTGTGTAAATTGGGTTTTACACAGAAATCACAAATGAATGCAGAGATATATCGATGCTGATCTCAAGTTAGGATCCATTCACAGGGCCGTTTGACATGGAATTTATTTTAGATTTTAGTTTTTTTTACTGTAAACATTTTTGTTTGGATTGTATACTTTTGGCATGCTAAACAACTGTTATAAATGAAAGCTTTTGTAATGTCCTCTTCTGCTATGTTCTCTCTGTCATCAAGGTATCAATCAATAGTGCTGAGTTAAGAGTGAAATTCAGCCGGGGAAAAAAGGTTGTGACAGTCTGAGCTTAAAGTATTATTCAGATCTCTTTTCACCTGCAAAAAACTGCGTGAGGAATTTCAGTCGATAAACGTTGGTTTTATATTCCTATTTGTGTGTCTGTTTCATAACGTTGCTAAATACACAGGATTAGAGAGATGATTGTTTAATCATTCCACGTCGGTCTGTTTACCGTTCCTCTGCAATTAACAGTTTCCTTGTTTACACACAGTTGCTATCTGGTTTACAAAACTCTTGTACAACCATGCAATACACTTAGGTGTAAATAGAGACTAGTTCACATAAAGGTACATATGCCATATAGTGGCCTTTATAATGTACACGACAAAAAAGATAGGAAAAGGAGTTCAAAGTTCATCTTGATTCTCTTTTTAGCTGACGGCAAAACACTTTTTTTTTTAACAAGATGTCAACGTAAAATGTAGAGGAACACAAAAAATAAATGAGTATACGGAAATACACGATATCTGAATCCTCTGATTTACAGACGGTATTGAAACGTACGATCTCTGAATCCTCTGATTTACAGACGGTATTGCTACGAGGAAGGCCACTGATGTTTGCTCATCACACAGACATCCACCTTGTTCTCAAGTCAAACTAAAGCACGGAGGATTTGCACATTTCTTGAAATGTCGAGTGATAGCAGGTAGTTAGAAGGAAATGGTCTCCCTCCTGCCTCCCCCTCATACCTCCCCACTGCCTCCCCCTGTACCTCCCCCCCTGCTTCCCTCCGTACCTCTCTCCTCCGCCTCCCAACTAGGCTACAAACCACCCAGATGGCGGATGAGAGACAGAATCTGCAGGTAGGTGACAAACACAGGGGTGATAGTGTTTGCCTCTTTAAAGCAACAAGAGAAGAGACTCCAACCGGGGGCTCCCTGTTTGATTCCAGACCCGGGCGTGACAGACAGATGAAAGAAGACTCTAGGACACAACCTGTTTGATTCCAGACCCGGGCGTGACAGACAGATGAAAGAAGACTCTAGGACACAACCTGCTGAAGGAGCCAGCAGGAACACACATCAACAGCAACATTACAAGTCCCGCTTCGTGTAGACTCCCAAATACATCGCACCTATCAACCATCAAAGGCGGAGGTGGGTATGTGAAGTATTTTCTGCTCGCCGCTGTTGTCCTCTCCTCAACAAAGGGAGGAGAAGAAGGAGGTAAAGAAAGGAGAAACAACAGGAACAGAAGGAGGACATGACTGTTTCGCGGTGAGGTGTCTTTACTGCTGAAATGCCTCTTAGAATATAAGTGTTGTTTTGATTCTCCATGATGTGACTTGTAGAAAAGCAGTGAGGCCGTTGACAAAAAAACATACCAGTTAGCCTCAACTGTTACATATGCAAGTCAATTAGAGGGAAATAAAATTAATATTTATGTTTTTTTATATGAAAACAGTTCATAAAACCACAGACCATATGATTAGAGCAAATAATTGGAGGAAGTCAAAATAAATAAATATTAGCAAAAGTTCCTCAGAAAACGAACACGCTGATGGTAACGTCCAGTCTCAAATTACACATCAACATGAACACACCCCGAACCTCCTGTGTGATCAACGTGCACTCTGCTAAAACACACACACACACACACACACACACACACACACACACACACACACACACACACACACACACACACACACACACACACACACACACACACACACACACACCATGCAAGCTGCTGCTAGCGACTTCATTTTACTTGACCTCATTAATCCTAGTCTTTCCTATAATAATATAATAGCTGCCAGAAAAGAGGAGGAATGGTTGAAGCTCTGTTTCCTGCCAAAAAGTGGTCGGTCTGTCTGTCTGTCTGTCTGTCTGTCTGTCTGTCTGTCTGTCTGTCTGTCTGTCTGTCTGTCTGTCTGTCTGTCTGTCTGTCTGTCTGTCTGTCTGTCTGTCTGTCTGTCTGTCTGTCTGTCTGTCTGTCTGTGTCTGTCTGTCACGTTATTGATGACAGATGAAGGGTAATAGAGGAGGCGTGCCAGGACGTGAAAGGGAGAAAATAACTATGAGTGTTGAGGCTGATTGCTGAGGCCTCTTGGGTACCTTGTGAGGAATCAGGAATCATGTTTTCTCATCATTGCTGGTGTATGTATTATCAGGGAACGGGATATGGACAGAGACGCCAGACATCAGGTTTCATGGACAGTCTTTTAGGAGGGATAAATCACCATAATGTTTCTCCTTTCAGTTCTCTGCATCACCGGCGTGTATCCCTCCTAAGAGAAAACCAGGTTTACATTCTGACAGCATTTTACATTCGTAATATTTAAATGTGTGAGATACAAACACCGGTTCTAGCTATTTTTGCATGGTCATTCTAACCAGATAGGAATATTTGTAAAATATTTATTAATTACATTTAATAAACCCAAAAATGTATTTTGCGTTGTTATCCTGCCCCAAGCACAATAAGACCCAATATATCTTACATAATGGTATGCCCACTTCCCTCCCCTGTACAAATGTGTTTGTGTCCATGTGTGCGTGTGTGTGAACGCATGCGCGTGAGAGTGTGTGTATGTACACATGCATGTGTGTGTGTGTGTGTTATATTAAAATGTGTGTGTACAAACAGTTTGGCATAATGAGCGTGATGAACAAAACGCTAGTCCATTACAGGACCCCTGCTTGGCCAGGGAAAGCGGCCCGTGCCTTTAAGCAAGTCATGACAAATGAAGGAGATTTGGCTGTCATCAACGTGCCTCTGACCTCTAGAAGAGTCTAAAGGGGGGCTGGATCTTTCAGAGGGGAGGTTCTCCACAAGGTATTAAAAGAACGCAATGATTCTAGTGGAGGGTAGTGGTAGGGGGGGGGGGGGGGGTGAAGACATATTATAGGGGGGGCTGAAGATATATTATAGGGGGGGCAGAAGACATATTATAATTAATGTTGGCTAACATGAGTTCTGCTTCTGCCCTAACAGATGTAGGCCTGCACACACACACACACACACACACACACACACACACACACACACACACACACACACACACACACACACACACACACACACACACAAACAGCTATATGCTAATGTATTCCTCTCCTCTCCCTGTTGCTTCTAGTGTTGGGGCTCTTTCATCCGTTGTTGTTTGCATCACTGAATCACTAACACAGAGCTTAAGAGGGTCTGTCAAAACCCTCTACAAAACCACCACCACATCACTGAATCACTAACACAGAGCTTAAGAGGGTCTGTCAAAACCCTCTACAAAACCACCACATCACATCACTGAACCACTAACACAGAGTCTAAGAGGGTCTGTCAAAAACCTCTACAAAACCCTCAACAAAACCCTCTACAAAACCACCACATCACATCACTGAATCACTAACACAGAGTCTAAGAGGGTCTGTCAAAACCCTCTACAAAACCACCACAACACATCACTGAATCACTAACACAGAGTCTAAGAGGGTCTGTCAAAACCCTCTACAAAACCACCACATCACATCACTGAATCACTAACACAGAGTCTAAGAGGGTCTGTCAAAACCCTCTACAAAACCACCACATCACATCACTGAATCACTAACACAGAGCCTAAGAGGGTCTGTCAAAACCCTCTACAAAACCATCACATCACTGAACCACTAACACAGAGTCTAAGAGGGTCTGTCAAAACCCTCTACAAAACCCTCTACAAAACCACCACATCACATCACTGAACCACTAACACAGAGCCTAAGAGGGTCTGTCAAAACCCTCTACAAAACCACCACATCACATCACTGAATCACTAACACAGAGTCTAAGAGGGTCTGTCAAAACCCTCTACAAAACCACCACATCACATCACTGAACCACTAACACAGAGCCTAAGAGGGTCTGTCAAAACCCTCTACAAAACCCTCTACAAAACCACCACATCACATCACTGAATCACTAACACAGAGCCTAAGAGGGTCTGTCAAAACCCTCTACAAAACCACCACATCACATCACTGAACCACTAACACAGAGTCTAAGAGGGTCTGTCAAAACCCTCTACAAAACCCTCTACAAAACCACCACATCACATCACTGAATCACTAACACAGAGCCTAAGAGGGTCTGTCAAAACCCTCTACAAAACCCTCTACAAAACCACCACATCACATCACTGAATCACTAACACAGAGCCTAAGAGGGTCTGTCAAAACCCTCTACAAAACCATCACATCACTGAACCACTAACACAGAGTCTAAGAGGGTCTGTCAAAACCCTCTACAAAACCACCACATCACATCACTGAATCACTAACACAGAGCCTAAGAGGGTCTGTCAAAACCCTCTACAAAACCACCACATCACATCACTGAACCACTAACACAGAGTCTAAGAGGGTCTGTCAAAACCCTCTACAAAACCCTCTACAAAACCCTCTACAAAACCACCACTTCAAAAATATACAAACTTCACAAATCAGCTTATTGTGACAAGTGGGAAACGGAAAATCGTCTCACCCAGCGTCGATGACAATCAGGACTACCTATTGATTTTCACAGGGTATCCTGCCATTGAGATATATATCTGCGAACAGTGTAGCCTGCTACTTTGGGGACACAGAGTGTGATGGAGACAGTGATATCTGGGAGTCTGTGGGCTAGAGAGGTGGAAGGAGCTTTGTGCTGGAGTCGTGAGTGTGATGGAGACGGTGATTTCTGGGAGTCTGTGGGCTAGAGAGGTGGAAGGAGCTGTGTGCTGGAGCCCTGAGTGTGATGGGACGTCTCAAGTTGAACGAGAGAAGTCCAAAACACAATGGCTGTATGCAGAGGGAGAGGGAGAGGGAGAGGGAGAGGGAGAGGGAGAGGGAGAGGGAGAGGGAGAGGGAGACAGAGGGGGGGAGAGAGAGAGAGGGGGGGGGGGGGGGGGGGGGGGGGGAGAGAGAGGGGGGGGAGGGGGGGTTGGCCCACAGCACCATGGCTGTTCACAGAGAGAGAGGCCCTGTGGGTGTGGGGTGGAGAGAGAGAGAGGGGCCCCACATCACCATGGTTGTTCACAGAGAGAGAGGCCATGTGGGTGTGGGGTGGAGAGAGAGAGAGGGGCCCCCACAGCACCATGGCTGTTCACAGAGAGAGAGGCCCTGTGGGTGTGGGGTGGAAAGAGTGAGTGGGGCACCAGAGGATGGCTTCACACACAGAGCTTCCTCTCCAGCGTTCCTCAACCCCACGCCGGCGAGGTCAGCCACTGCAGAGGTGGGAGAGTAATTCAATCCCCAGGCTTTTTCAGTGGCAGTTTCTCTCTCTCTCTCTCTCTCTCTCTCTCTCTCTCTCTCTCTCTCTCTCTCTCTCTCTCTCGTCTTTGACAACGCCATCAAATTAGACACAAACCAGCAGGCCTCTGGAAGAATGCTTAAGTATACCAACCAAAGCCCTAGAGTTTCCTTGGGTTGGCTGAGAAAAAGAAACTCAACTGAAATCTAGATAATAAACAGAGGATAAACATGATGGATTTGACTGGTTGGCTTTTTCTGAATACATTTGAATGTATAAATAAACATAGTTATTTTCGGTTCATGAGTGCCCTGGTCCTGACTATTAGAGAGGAATATTTGTAGGCTACTGCATAGTAAAACATCCTACAAGTTTAACTTCGTAGTTCCCAGCTAGTGTTTGAGGCATGACAGAAATGGTGATATTCATTACAAATCAATTCAATACAATGCCGTGATGGTTTGGAATAATGACTTAGTACATCGACAGGCGAAGGCCGTGGAAACCTCGGCAGTAAAGGACACGTGACTTCCTGTAAGATAAACCAACACACTCTTTCCTCAACTCCTGAACACACTCTGGTTCACTGTTAGAATGATCTTCCCTCTATTTACATCTAACTACAGTATAGTGCTGTAGATAGACTGTGGTATCTAACTACAGTATAGTGATTTACAGCTGTAGTTAGACTGTGGTATCTAACTACAGTATAGTGATATACAGCTGTAGTTAGACTGTGGTATCTAACTACAGTATATTGATTTACAGCTGTAGTTAGACTGTGGTATCTAACTACAGTATAGTGATTTACAGCTGTAGTTAGACTGTGGTATCTAACTACAGTATATTGATTTACAGCTGTAGTTAGACTGTGGTATCTAACTACAGTATAGTGATTTACAGCTGTAGCTAGACTGTGGTATCTAACTACAGTATAGTGATTTACAGCTGTAGTTAGACTGTGGTATCTAACTACAGTATAGTGATATACAGCTGTAGTTAGACTGTGGTATCTAACTACAGTATAGTGATTTACAGCTGTAGTTAGACTGTGGTATCTAACTACAGTATAGTGATTTACAGCTGTAGTTAGACTGTGGTATCTAACTACAGTATAGTGATATACAGCTGTAGTTAGACTGTGGTATCTAACTACAGTATAGTGATTTACAGCTGTAGTTAGACTGTGGTATCTAACTATAGTATAGTGATTTACAGCTGTAGTTAGACTGTGGTATCTAACTATAGTATAGTGATTTACAGCTGTAGTTAGACTGTGGTATCTAACTACAGTATAGTGATATACAGCTGTAGTTAGACTGTGGTATCTAACTACAGTATAGTGATTTACAGCTGTAGTTAGACTGTGGTATCTAACTACAGTATAGTGATATACAGCTGTAGTTAGACTGTGGTATCTAACTACAGTATAGTGATTTACAGCTGTAGTTAGACTGTGGTATCTAACTACAGTATAGTGATATACAGCTGTAGTTAGACTGTGGTATCTAACTACAGTATAGTGATTTACAGCTGTAGTTAGACTGCGGTTGTCAGTAATACAGCAGTAGATTGTTATGTTGTGAGGCAGCTACCCATGCTGGTCTCCGGATATCACTGTTACTGTTGCTGTTCTTACTGCCATTGTGTTTGATATCGGAGGCTGGAAGTCAACCACAATGGAAGTCAATGAGAGATGGAAGTCAACCACAATGGAAGTCAATGAGAGATGAACATGGTGCATTTCAAGCCAGTTAACTCTGACTGTAAAGCCTCGGGTCGTGTCCCAAACAGCAGCCCATTCCTTACCTAGCGCACTACCTTTGACCGGAGCCGTATAGGCCTCAGTCGAAAGTAGTGCACTAGCAAGGGAATAGGGTGCCGTTTGGGGACACGTCCCCTTGTATGCCTGCAGTGCGGTATGACACTCCCTCTGATACCCAAGACTAAATAATGCATAACATAAGGTGATGTCATCTAAAAGATGATTAAGCTATTAGTTTTCTAGTTCCACACTTAAGAACGTGATTAGAATAAGTCATCGTAACTCATTCTATCAAATTCGAAAATGTAATTCTACATCATACATCTTGCTCAAATTAATACCATCTACGCTTGTAATCACTGTGTCAGAAATCATGTTAAATGAGGAGTAAAATTAAACATTATTAGATAAATGCCATATCGAATTGACTATTATATGTTGTGTCACATCGCATTAGAGATGCCGTGATAGTGTGGCGAGAAGAGAAAATAGGAAGTCCTCTCCGCACGCTACGATGGTCCTTTTGTCCTTTATGCTAACGAGGGAGTTCTGCCAGGGTCTCCTGTCCTGTCAGGTGGATCTGGCCGCCGGTGACAAGACTGTTGATTGGTCAGAATGGTCACCTTGTTTGGTTGTTGATTGGTCAGAATGGTCACCTTGTTTGGTTGTTGATTGGTCAGAATGGTCATCTTGTTTGGTTGTTGATTGGTTATATAGGTCATCTTGTTTGGTTGTTGATTGGTCAGAATGGTCACCTTGTTTGGTTGTTGATTGGTTATATAGGTCATCTTGTTTGGTTGTTGATTGGTCAGAATGGTCACCTTGTTTGGTTGTTGATTGGTCAGAATGGTCATCTTGTTTGGTTGTTGATTGGTCAGAATGGTCATCTTGTTTGGTTGTTGATTGGTCAGAATGGTCATCTTGTTTGGTTGTTGATTGGTCAGAATGGTCATCTTGTTTGGTTGTTAATTGGTCAGAATGGTATTTGTTTTTGGCTGTTGATTGGTCAGAATGGTCACCTTGTTTGGCTGTTGATTGGTCAGAATGGTCACCTTGTTTGGTTGTTGATTGGTCAGAAGTGTCATCTTGTTTGGTTGTTGATTGGTCAGAATGGTATTTGTTTTTGGCTGTTGATTGGTCAGAATGGTCACCTTGTTTGGTTGTTGATTGGTCAGAAGTGTCATCTTGTTTGGCTGTTGATTGGTCAGAATGGTCACCTTGTTTGGTTGTTGATTGGTCAGAAGTGTCATCTTGTTTGGTTGTTGATTGGTCAGAATGGTATTTGTTTTTGGTTGTTGATTGGTCAGAATGGTCACCTTGTTTGGTTGTTGATTGGTCAGAAGTGTCATCTTGTTTGGTTGTTGATTGGTCAGAATGGTCATCTTGTTTGGTTGTTGATTGGTCAGAATGGTATTTGTTTTTGGCTGTTGATTGGTCAGAATGGTCACCTTGTTTGGCTGTTGATTGGTCAGAATGGTCACCTTGTTTGGTTGTTGATTGGTCAGATTGGTCATCTTGTTGATCAGAACAGGTTTAATGTGGTCCTGTATCGGGTCATCTTGTTGATCAGAACAGGTTTAATGTGGTCCTGTATCGGGTCATCTTGTTGATCAGAACAGGTTTAATGTGGTCCTGTATCGGGTCATCTTGTTGATCAGAACAGGTTTAATGTGGTCCTGTATCGGGTCATCTTGTTGATCAGAACAGGTTTAATGTGGTCCTGTATCGGGTCATCTTGTTGATCAGAACAGGTTTAATGTGGTCCTGTATCGGGTCATCTTGTTGATCAGAACAGGTTTAATGTGGTCCTGTATCGGGTCATCTTGTTGATCAGAACAGGTTTAATGTGGTCCTGTATCGGGTCATCTTGTTGATCAGAACAGGTTTAATGTGGTCCTGTATCGGGTCATCTTGTTGATCAGAACAGGTTTAATGTGGTCCTGTATCGGGTCATCTTGTTGATCAGAACAGGTTTAATGTGGTCCTGTATCGGGTCATCTTCTTGATCAGAACAGGTTTAATGTGGTCCTGTATGACTCCGTTGGTAGAACAGGGCACTTATAACATTCCCAGGGAGAACCATAAGATCATCTATGACTGTAAATTACTTTGGAGTCGAGGGTCTGCTGAATAAAATAGGGTACGGACAAAACATTAAGAACACCTTCCTGATATTGAGTTGAACACCCGTTTCTGCCCTCAGAACGGCCTCAGTTCGTCAGGACATGGGACTCTACACGGTGTCTAAAGTGTTCCACAATGTGTTATTTCATAGTCCTGATATCTTCACTATTATTCTGCAATGTAGAAAATAGTCAAAAATAAAGAAAAACCCTGTAATGAGTTGGTGTGTCCAAACTTTTGACTGGTTACTGTATATATTTATTATGTTTGTCTTTGGAAATGGATCAACAGGCCTATAAAAGAGGGCGGCCAGTTGCCCGTCCCTGTTCTAAAGAGTTGAACAGGTGTGTGCTGAAGTTTGGTCCATTTGGGAGTGATCTTGTACTCTGCTTATCTTTGTCAGGTTGATAGATCAGATCTCCCAGTGCAGGGATCGTGAATAGAAAGTTCAGTAATTAAACAGAGTGGTTTGATTTGAGTCACACACACACACACACACACACACACACACACACACACACACACACACACACACACACACACACACACACACGTACACGTACACGTACGTGCACACGCACGCGCACACGCACACGCACACGCACACGCACACGCACACACACACACGCGCACACACACACACACACACAGGCACAGAGCTGCCTAGCTGGAGAGATCAGACAGAAGGATTAGGTTTCTCTACTGTATCGATGTAACAACAAAACAGAACTGTGCATTAACATACGTACACGGGGTGGGGAACACAGGGACATGATCCCACGCTTTCCTGCTGTATGACCAAGGAATCTCCTAGTGCACGGCAAGCGGTACCGATGCACCAAGTCTGGAACCAACACCAAACTGAACATCTTATACCCACGAGCCATAAGGCCGCTAAATAGTTAGTTAAATATTTAAACTATAGCTGCCCGGTGTCAGAGTCGTGTGTATAGGTGGCAGGGAAGTCAGGCGCAGGAGAGTCAAACGGAGTGTAAATGGAGTCTTTTAATATATGTCCACTTAACATGCTCCAAACACTAATATGTACATACATAAAATAAACATGGGTACGAGGACCCGTCACGCACCCATACAACCAGAAACAACAGTTGACATAAAACAATCTCTGACAAAGACATGAGGGGAAACAGAGGGTTAAATACACAAGAGGTAATGGATGGGATTGAAAACAGGTGTGTGGGAAGACAAGACAAAACCAATGGAAAATGAAAAATGGATCAATGATGGCTAGAAGACCGGTGACGTCGACCGCCGAGCACCGCCCGAACAAGGAGAGGCAACGACTTCGGTAGAAGTTGTGACACCAGGACTATCTGTAATTGACCCTTTTGGCACTAACTCTTTTGACTCAACACATTCACTGCTGTTACGGTTTATTATCTATCCTGTTAAATATTCACTTTATCCCTACCAATATGTACATATCTACCTCAATTACCTCATAACCCTGCACATCGACTAGGTACTGGCACCCTGTGTATATAGCCAAGTTATTACCTGGTACCCTTAGTATATAGCCAAGTTATTACCTGGTACCCCTGTGTATATATCCACGTTTTTACCTGGTACCCTGTGTATATAGCCTAGTTATTACCTGGTAACCCTGTGTATATAGCCAAGTTATTACCTGGTACCCTGTGTATATATCCAAGTTTTTACCTGGTACCCTGTGTATATATCCACGTTTTTACCTGGTACCCTGTGTATATAGCCTAGTTATTACCTGGTAACCCTGTGTATATAGCCAAGTTATTACCTGGTACCCTGTGTATATAGCAAAGTTATTACCTGGTACCCTTTGTATATAGGCAAGTTATTACCTGGTACCCTTTGTATATAGCCAAGTTATTACCTGATACCCTGTGTAAATAACCTAGTTATTACCTAGTACCCTGTGTAAATAGCCTAGTTATTACCTGGTAACCCGGTGTATATAGCCTAGTTATAAACTGGTACCCTGTGTATATAGCTTAGTTATTACCTGGTAACCTTGTGTATATAGCCTAGTTATTACCTGGTAACCCGGTGTATATAGCCTAGTTATTACTTGGTAACCCTGTGTATATAGCCTAGTTATTACCTGGTACCCTGTGTATATAGCCAAGTTATTACCTGGTACTCTGTGTATATAGCCTAGTTATTACCTGGTACCCTGTGTATATAGCCTAGTTATTACCTGGTAACCCTGTGTATATAGCCAAGTTATTACCTGGTACCCTGTGTATATAGCAAAGTTATTACCTGGTACCCTTTGTATATAGCCTAGTTATTACCTGGTACCCTGTGTAGAGAGAGACAGAGAAACCCTCTCTGTACTGTCTACAGCCATCCTAGAGACAGAGAAACCCTCTCTGTACTATCTACAACCATCCTAGAGACAGAGAAACCCTCTCTGTACTGTCTACAGCCATCCTAGAGACAGAGAAACCCTCTCTGTACTGTCTACAACCATCCTAGAGACAGAGAAACCCTCTCTGTACTATCTACAGCTATCTTAGAGACAGAGAAACCCTCTCTGTACCGTCTACAGCCATCCTAGAGACAGAGAAACCCTCTCTACTGTCTATAACCATCCTAGAGACAGAGAAACCCTCTCTGTACTGTCTACAGCCATCCTAAAGACAGAGGACCCCTCTCTGTACTATCTACAGCCATCCTAAAGACAGAGAACCCCTCTCTACTGTCTATAACCATCCTAGAGACAGAGAAACCCTCTCTACTGTCTATAACCATCCTAGAGACAGAGAAACCCTCTCTACTGTCTGTAACCATCCTAGAGACAGAGAAACCCTCTCTACTGTCTATAACCATCCTAGAGACAGAGAAACCCTCTCTACTGTCTGTAACCATCCTAGAGACAGAGAAACCCTCTCTACTGTCTGTAACCATCCTAAAGACAGAGAACCCCTCTCTGTTCTGTCTACAGCCATCCTAGAGACAGAGAAACCCTCTCTACTGTCTGTAACCAGCCTAGAGACAGAGAAACCCTCTCTACTGTCTATAACCATCCAAGAGACAGAGAAACCCTCTCTACTGTCTATAACCATCCTTGAGACAGAGAAACCCTCTCTACTGTCTATAACCATCCAAGAGACAGAGAAACCCTCTCTGTTCTGTCTGCAGCCATCCTAGAGACAGAGAAACCCTCTCTACTGTCTATAACCATCCTAGAGACAGAGAAACCCTCTCTGTTCTGTCTGCAGCCATCCTAGAGACAGAGAAACCCTCTCTACTGTCTATAACCATCCTAGAGACAGAGAAACCCTCTCTGTTCTGTCTGCAGCCATCCTAGAGACAGAGAAACCCTCTCTGTACTATCTACAGCTATCTTAGAGACAGAGAAACCCTCTCTGTACTATCTACAGCCATCCTAGAGACAGAGAAACCCTCTCTACTGTCTATAACCATCCTAGAGACAGAAAAACCCTCTCTGTACTGTCTACAGCCATCCTAAAGACAGAGAACCCCTCTCTGTACTGTCTGTAACCATCCTAGAGACAGAGAAACCCTCTCTACTGTCTACAGCCATCCTAGAGACAGATAAACCCTCTCTACTGTCTGTAACCATCCTAGAGACAGAGACACCCTCTCTGTTCTGTCTACAACCATCCTAGAGACAGAGAAACCCTCTCTACTGTCTATAACCATCCTAGAGACAGAGAAACCCTCTCTACTGTCTGTAACCATCCTAGAGACAGAGAAACCCTCTCTACTGTCTATAACCATCCTAGAGACAGAGAAACCCTCTCTACTGTCTGTAACCATCCTAGAGACAGAGAAACCCTCTCTACTATCTGTAACCATCCTAAAGACAGAGAACCCCTCTCTGTTCTGTCTACAGCCATCCTAGAGACAGAGAAACCCTCTCTACTGTCTATAACCATCCTAGAGACAGAAAAACCCTCTCTGTACTGTCTACAGCCATCCTAGAGACAGAGAAACCATATATGTACTGTCTACAGCCATCCTAAAGACAGAGAAACCCTCTCTGTACTGTCTACAGCCATCCTAGAGACAGAGAAACCATCTCTGTACTGTCTACAGCCATCCTAGAGACAGAGAAACCCTCTCTGTACTGTCTACAGCCATCCTAGAGACAGAGAAACCCTCTCTACTGTCTGTAACCATCCTAGAGACAGAGAAACCCTCTATGTACTGTCTACAGCCATCCTAAAGACAGAGAAACCCTCTCTACTGTCTGTAACCATCCTAGAGACAGAGAAGCCCTCTCTACTGTCTGTAACCATCCAAGAGACAGAGAAACCCTCTCTACTGTCTTTAACCATCCTAGAGACAGAGACACCCTCTCTGTTCTGTCTACAACCATCCTAGAGACAGAGAAACCCTCTCTACTGTCTGTAACCATCCTAGAGACAGAGAAACCCTCTCTACTGTCTATAACCATCCTAGAGACAGATAACCCCTCTCTGTTCTGTCTACAACCATCCTAGAGACAGAGACACCGTCTCTGTACTGTCTACAGCCATCCTAGAGACAGATACACCCTCTCTACTGTCTGTAACCATCCTAGAGACAGAGACACCCTGTCTGTACTGTCTACAGCCATCCTAGAGACAGATACACCCTCTCTACTGTCTATAACCATCCTAGAGACAGAGAAACCCTCTCTGTACTGTCTACAGCCATCCTAGAGACAGATACACCCTCTCTACTGTCTATAACCTTCCTAGAGACAGAGACACCCTCTCTGTACTGTCTACAGCCATCCTAGAGACATATACACCCTCTCTACTGTCTATAACCATCCTAGAGACAGAGACACCCTCTCTGTACTGTCTACAGCCATCCTAGAGACAGATAAACCCTCTCTACTGTCTATAACCATCCTAGAGACAGAGAAACCCTCTCTACTGTCTGTAACCATCCTAGAGACAGAGAAACCCTCTCTACTGTCTGTAACCATCCTAGAGACAGAGAAACCCTCTCTACTGTCTGTAACCATCCTAGAGACAGAGATCCCCTCTCTGTACTGTCTACAACCATCCTAGAGACAGAGAACCCCTCTCTGTACTGTCTACAGCCATCCTAGAGACAGATAACCCCTCGCTGTACTGTCTACAGCCATCCTAGAGACAGATAACCCCTCTCTGTACTGTCTACAGCCATCCTAGAGACAGAGAACCCCTCTCTGTACTGTCTACAACCATCCTAGAGACAGATAACCCCTCTCTGTACTGTCTACAACCATCCTAGAGACAGAGAACCCCTCTCTGTACTGTATGGACTGCCATCCAGTGTTTGTTAGAGGGTATCATTATTATTAAACCCTGTCTGGTTTTTACAAGGTAGGCTTTATAGGTTGGCGTCCTGAATGGCACCCTGTTCCTTATGGGCTGGGGTTCAAAGGTAGTGCACTAGATAGGGAATAGGGTAACGTTTGGGACACAGTCCCTTCCTCTACTTCAGTTTTAATGTCTCATCATTATGGAGAAGTTGAATAGGTCACTGCTTGAATAGGTGGAGAGAGGTAGTCAGTGGCAAGCAGCAGATTACATGCTCATATGCTTTAACCTATCATATACCATTACTGTTGTGGATGAGTTGCTTGACCTTTTTATACAGAGAGGAGTGCCTTCTCAGGCGGTGGAGCCTAAACGTACTATACTGGATGTTCTAGGTGAGAGAAAGGTTGTGTCAAGCCCATAAGGACTTCACTTACTAAAAAATGAATTGGAATAGGCTGTATTTGATTTTTTTTCTCTCATAATTACTCCTGTTTTTTTCAGTTAAACTCTGTAAAGTATGCTATTCACTTTAGGTTATTGTTTTGTTGAAATCAAATCACCTCTATATTGAAGGTGTATTTTAAATATTTGTTCTATAACTAAGCATTGAGGCCTGAGGGGGGTGAGGTGAGGTGTATGGCCAATGCAAAGCTCTAGATTCAGATTTTAAAATAACATATATAAATACACCTTATGGAACCGCGGGGACTGTGAAGAGACACACAGACACAGACACACATACACATGATAAGACACACACTCTATACACACGTTCAAATGTATTTTGTATTGTAGATATGTGATAGTAAAGTAGTGGGCTGAGGGAATACACTTAATGTCTTGTGGAAAAGTGTTATGAAATGTAACATCATGTAATATTTTTTAATTGTGTATAACAGCCTTAATTTTGCTGGACCCCAGGAAGAGTAGCTGCTGCCTTGGCGGGAACTAATGGGGATCCATAATAAACCCCAGGAAGAGTAGCTGCTGCCTTGGCGGGCTCTAATGGGGATCCATAATAAACCCCAGGAAGAGTAGCTGCTGCCTTGGCAGGAACTAATGGGGATCCATAATAAACCCCAGGAAGAGTAGCTGCTGCCTTGGCAGGAACTAATGGGGATCCATAATAAACCCCAGGAAGAGTAGCTGCTGCCTTGGCAGGAACTAATGGGGATCCATAATAAACCTCAGGAAGAGTAGCTGCTGCCTTGGCAGGAACTAATGGGGATCCATAATAAACCCCAGGAAGAGTAGCTGCTGCCTTGGCAGGAACTAATGGGGATCCATAATAAACCCCAGGAAGAGTAGCTGCTGCCTTGGCAGGAACTAAGGGGAATCCATAATAAACCCCAGGAAGAGTAGCTGCTGCCTTGGCAGGAACTAATGGGGATCCATAATAAACCCCAGGAAGAGTAGCTGCTGCCTTGGCAGGAACTAATGGGGATCCATAATAAACCCCAGGAAGAGTAGCTGCTGCCTTGGCAGGAAGTAATGGGGATCCATAATAAACCCCAGGAAGAGTAGCTGCTGCCTTGGCAGGAACTAATGGGGATCCATAGTAAACCCCAGGAAGAGTAGCTGCTGCCTTGGCAGGAACTGATGGGGATCCATAATAAACCCCAGGAAGAGTAGCTGCTGCCTTGGCAGGAACTAATGGGGATCCATAATAAACCCCAGGAAGAGTAGCTGCTGCCTTGGCAGGAACTAAGGGGAATCCATAATAAATCCCAGGATGATTAGCTGCTGCCATGGCAGGAACTAATCGGGATCCATAATAAACCCCAGGAAGTGTAGCTGCTGCTTTGGCAGGAACTAATGGGGATCCATAATAAATACAAATACAAATACCACAGCTAAAGGCTGTTCTTAAGCACGACTCAATGCAGAGTGCCTGGATACAACAGCCCTTAGCCGTGATATATTGGCAATATACCACAAACACCCGAGGTGCCTTATTGCTTTGATAAACTGGTTACCAACGTAATTAGAGCAGGACAAATGTACTGTTTTGTCATACCTTTGTATACGGTCTGTTATAAACTGATTGGGCTGACAGCCGTGGTGTATCAAACAGTATACCATGTGTTTGACAAAACATTTATTTTTACTGCTCTAATTAAGTTGGTAACCAGCTTATAATAGCAATAAGGCACCTCAGTGGTTTGTGGTATGTGGCCAATATACCACGGCTGAGGGTTGTATCCAGGCACTCTGCGTTGCGTCGTGCTTAAGAACAGCTCTTAGCCGTGGTATATTGGCCATATACCACACCTCCTCGGGCCTTATTGCTTAAATATACCACGGCTGTCTGCCAATCAGCATTCAGGGCTCGAACCACCCAGGACCGTACAGGTCTAGGATCAGCCCATGATTTTCAGCACCACATTATCAGTCTCCTTCTGTCCTGGACAGCCCACTCTAGCCCCATCAGGATAATGTAGTGTCTATTAGACGGATGACCCGGCTCAACAGGCTCATAGCAGACCCCTTCAAAACATACAATATTCAAACCAGGCTCCGCATTCAACGTTTAGGCTGTGATAATATTACTATTGCATTTAAAAACATTAGTCTACAGTGAATTTGCCTCATTATTAGTGGTTTGACTGAGCCTGAAACAGGAATGCATTTGAAAGTAAGTGGAGACGGCGGGTTGCGCTGCCCACCCAACATGAATGAATAAATGATAGAACTACTACCTCTAATGGACATGTCTGCTTAAACACAGCCTACATTATTTATCAACCCGCCATTCCCACACACACACGACACACAATAATATTTAGATTTTCTTTACAGTCTGTTTTTTTCCCAATTTCCTCGTCTTTCCCATTTTCATGGACTATAAAGTACCCAGAATGCCCTGCAGAGTGATACATCACTAAAGTTCTCACCAAGTGTGTGTTTTTTGGATTACACACCGTTCACATTCCACGTGTGTACCTCGGATGTCAAAAGCACTAATGAATAAAGTTTCAGTAGTCTCGTTGTCACCCCAAAATGCTTAGGCTACCTTCCATAGAAGAAGAGTGTCTGGGTAGGAGAGGAGGACATGTGCTTGTGATTAGGCAGGTTCGACTGCTATCAAAGCTACCTACACATTAAATATTCAACTTTCTGTTCCTCCCAGATCAAGAGGGCTTAAACAGAAGCCATTGTGGACTTTAAACAGCCTGATAAAATACATTGGAGATCGGAGGGGGATATAATTGTGTCGTGTCAGGTTAGAACCCTTACTTGCTATTTGCCAGAGCCAAAGACTCTGTAATGTGGCTGAGACAAGATGAGTCGTAACGATGCCGTCACGGCTGGATAACTGAGGCCGTCTACCTTTTAGCTTCGCCATTCTAGTCTTAATGACGGCTGATGAGCTATCTTAACCACATCAGTGTTGTCCTTAAACACACACACACGCACGCACGCACACACACACGCACGCACGCACGCACGCACACACACACACACACACACACACAGCACAATGTGCTGCATCGATCCTCAGGGTTTTCTTCTTCTTTCATTTGGTGATATTCAAAACTCCCCCGTCCCCAGAGAGGGGCATTAGGCCTGACCCCTGACCCCTGACCCCTGACCCATAAACACCCCATGGTTCAAATACCCTAATAATAACATGCAGCAAACATTTACCAGCATGCATTACATTTGTTTGATATACTAGAGCAACTACTGTGAATATTAACTGTGATTTACTGCTAAATCATGTTCTGGGGTTAAACAGGGATTAAACCTGGTTCTGATGTCCAGCAGGGATTAACCCTGGTTCTGATGTTCAGCAGGGATTAACCCTGGTTCTGATGTTCAGCAGGGATTAACCCTGGTTCTGATGTCCAGCAGGGATTAAACCCTGGTTCTGATGTTCAGCAGGGATTAAACCTGGTTCTGATGTCCAGCAGGGATTAAACCTGGTTCTGATGTTCAGCAGGGATTAACCCTGGTTCTGATGTCCAGCAGGGATTAAACCCTGGTTCTGATGTCCAGCAGGGATTAAACCTGGTTCTGATGTCCAGCATGGATTAAACCTGGTTCTGATGTCCAGCAGGGATTAAACCCAGGTTCTGATGTCCAGCAGGGATTAACCCTGGTTCTGATGTCCAGTAGGGATTAACCCTGGTTCTGATGTCCAGCAGGGATTAACTCTGGTTCTGAAGTCCAGCAGGGAATAAACCCTGGTTCTGATGTCCAGCAGGGATTAAACCCAGGTCTGATGTACAGCAGGGATTAACCCTGGTTCTGATATCCATCAGGGAATAAACCCTGGTTCTGATGTCCAGTAGGGATTAACCCTGGTTCTGATGTCCAGCAGGGATTAAACCCAGTTCTGATGTCCAGCAGGGATTAACTCTGGTTCTGGTGTCCAGCAGGGATTAAACCCGGTTCTGATGTCCAGCAGGGATTAACTCTGGTTCTGGTGTCCAGCAGGGATTAAACCAGGTTCTGATGTCCAGCAGGGATTAACTCTGGTTCTGGTGTCCAGCAGGGATTAAACCCAGTTCTGATGTCCAGCAGGGATTAACTCTGGTTCTGGTGTCCAGCAGGGATTAAACCAGGTTCTGATGTCCAGCAGGGATTAACTCTGGTTCTGGTGTCCAGCAAGGATTAACTCTGGTTCTGGTGTCCAGCAGGGATTAAACCAGGTTCTGATGTCCAGCAGGGATTAAACCCTGGTTCCAATGTCTAGCAGGGATTCAATCTGGTTCTGATGTCCAGCAGGGATTAAACCCTGGTTCTGATGTCCAGCAGGGATTAACCCTGGTTCTGAGGTCCAGCAGGGTTTAATCCTTGTTCTGGGGTCCATTTGGTCTTCACACCCAATACACACCACAACCACCCAATACACCACACACACGAGGCTTTAACCGGGACAGCCCTGTCCACAGGAGGATGAGGCTTTAACAGGGACAGCCCTGTCCACAGGACGATGAGGCTTTAACAGGGACAGCCCTGTCCACAGGAGGATGAGGCTTTAACAGGGACAGCCCTGTCCAACGGAGGATGAGGCTTTAACAGGGACAGCCCTGTCCACAGGAGGATGAGGCTTTAACAGGGACAGCCCTGTCCAACGGAGGATGAGGCTTTAACAGGGACAGCCCTGTCCACAGGACAATGAGGCTTTAAAAGGGACAGCCCTGTCCACCGGAGGATGAGGCTTTAACAGGGACAGCCCTGTCCACAGGAGGATGAGGCTTTAACAGGGACAGCCCTGTCCACCGGAGGATGAGGCTTTAACAGGGACAACCCTGTCCACAGGAGGATGAGGCTTTAACAGGGACAGCCCTGTCCACCGGAGGATGAGGCTTTAACAGGGACAACCCTGTCCACAGGACGATGAGGCTTTAACAGGGACAGCCCTGTCCACAGGAGGATGAGGCTTTAACAGGGACAGCCCTGTCCAACGGAGGATGAGGCCCTAACAGGGACAGCCCTGTCCACCGGAGGATGAGGCTTTAACAGGGACAGCCCTGTCCACAGGAGGATGAGGCTTTAACAGGGACAGCCCTGTCCACAGGAGGATGAGGCTTTAACAGGGACAGCCCTGTCCACCGGAGGATGAGGCTTTAACAGGGACAGCCCTGTCCACAGGAGGATGAGGCTTTAACAGGGACAGCCCTGTCCACAGGAGGATGAGGCTTTAACAGGGACAGCCCTGTCCACAGGAGGATGAGGCTTTAACAGGGACAGCCCTGTCCACAGGAGGATGAGGCTTTAACAGGGACAGCCCTGTCCACAGGACGATGAGGCTTTAACAGGGACAGCCCTGTCCAATGGAGGATGAGGCTTTAACAGGGACAGCCCTGTCCACCGGAGGATGAGGCTTTAACAGGGACAGCCCTGTCCACCGGAGGATGAGGCTTTAACAGGGACAGCCCTGTCCAACGGAGGATGAGGCTTTAACAGGGACAGCCCTGTCCACCGGAGGATGAGGCTTTAACAGGGACAGCCCTGTCCAACGGAGGATGAGGCCCTAACAGGGACAGCCCTGTCCACAGGAGGATGAGGCTTTAACAGGGACAACCCTGTCCAACGGAGGACGAGGCTTTAACCGGGACAGCCCTGTCCACAGGAGGATGAGGCTTTAACAGGGACAGCCCTGTCCACAGGAGGATGAGGCTTTAACAGGGACAGCCCTGTCCAACGGAGGACGAGGCTTTAACAGGGACAGCCCTGTCCACAGGAGGATGAGGCTTTAACAGGGACAGCCCTGTCCACCGGAGGATGAGGCTTTAACAGGGACAACCCTGTCCACAGGAGGATGAGGCTTTAACAGGGACAGCCCTGTCCAACGGAGGATGAGGCTTTAACAGGGACAGCCCTGTCCACCGGAGGATGAGGCTTTAACAGGGACAACCCTGTCCACAGGAGGATGAGGCTTTAACAGGGACAGCCCTGTCCACAGGAGGATGAGGCTTTAACAGGGACAGCCCTGTCCACAGGACGATGAGGCTTTAACAGGGACAGCCCTGTCCAACGGAGGATGAGGCTTTAACAGGGACAGCCCTGTCCACAGGACGATAAGGCCCTAACAGGGACAGCCCTGTCCACAGGAGGATGAGGCTTTAACAGGGACAGCCCTGTCCACAGGAGGATGAGGCTTTAACAGGGACAGCCCTGTCCACAGGAGGATGAGGCTTTAACAGGGACAGCCCTGTCCACAGGACGATGAGGCTTTAACAGGGACATCCCTGTCCAACGGAGGACGAGGCTTTAACAGGGACAGCCCTGTCCACAGGAGGATGAGACTTTAACAGGGACAGCCCTGTCCAACGGAGGACGAGGCTTTAACAGGGACAGCCCTGTCCACCGTAGGATGAGGCTTTAACAGGGACAGCCCTGTCCACCGGAGGATGAGACTTTAACAGGGACAGCCCTGTCCAACGGAGGACGAGGCTTGAACAGGGACAGCCCTGTCCAATGGAGGATGAGGCTTTAACAGGGACAGCCCTGTCCACCGGAGGATGAGGCTTTAACAGGGACAGCCCTGTCCAACGGAGGATGAGGCCCTAACAGGGACAGCCCTGTCCACAGGAGGATGAGGCTTTAACAGGGACAACCCTGTCCAACGGAGGACGAGGCTTTAACCGGGACAGCCCTGTCCACAGGAGGATGAGGCTTTAACAGGGACAGCCCTGTCCACAGGAGGATGAGGCTTTAACAGGGACAGCCCTGTCCAACGGAGGATGAGGCTTTAACAGGGACAGCCCTGTCCACAGGACGATGAGGCTTTAACAGGGACAGCCCTGTCCACAGGAGGATGAGGCTTTAACAGGGACAGCCCTGAACAACGGAGGATGAGGCCCTAACAGGGACAGCCCTGTCCACAGGAGGATGAGGCTTTAACAGGGACAACCCTGTCCAACGGAGGACAAGGCTTTAACCGGGACAGCCCTGTCCACAGGAGGATGAGGCTTTAACAGGGACAGCCCTGTCCACAGGAGGATGAGGCTTTAACAGGGACAGCCCTGTCCAACGGAGGACGAGGCTTTAACAGGGACAGCCCTGTCCACAGGACGATGAGGCCCTAACAGGGACAGCCCTGTCCAACGGAGGACGAGGCTTTAACAGGGACAGCCCTGTCCAACGGAGGACGAGGCTTTAACAGGGACAGCCCTGTCCACCGGAGGATGAGACTTTAACAGGGACAGCCCTGTCCAACGGAGGACGAGGCTTTAACAGGGATAGCCCTGTCCAACGGAGGACGAGGCTTTAACAGGGACAGCCCTGTCCACAGGAGGACGAGGCTTTAACAGGGACAGCCCTGTCCACAGGAGGACGAGGCTTTAACAGGGACAGCCCTGTCCAACGGAGGATGAGGCTTTAACAGGGCGAGCCCTTTCCACAGGGGGATGAGGCTTTAACAGGGACAGCCCTGTCCACCGGAGGATGAGGCTTTAACAGGGACAGCCCTGTCCAACGGAGGACAAGGCTTTAACAGGGACAGCCCTGTCCACAGGACGATGAGGCCCTAACAGGGACAGCCCTGTCCACAGGAGGACGAGGCTTAACAGGGACAGCCCTGTCCAACGGAGGACGAGGCTTTAACAGGGACAGCCCTGTCCACAGGAGGACGAGGCTTAACAGGGACAGCCCTGTCCAACGGAGGACAAGGCTTTAACAGGGACAGCCCTGTCCAACGGAGGACGAGGCTTTAACAGGGACAGCCCTGTCCACAGGAGGACGAGGCTTTAACAGGGACAGCCCTGTCCAACGGAGGATGGCCCTAACAGGGACAGCCCTGTCCACAGGAGGATGAGGCTTTAACAGGAACAACCCTGTCCAATGGAGGACGAGGCTTTAACCGGGACAGCCCTGTCCACAGGAGGATGAGGCTTTAACAGGGACAGCCCTGTCCACAGGAGGATGAGGCTTTAACAGGGACAGCCCTGTCCACAGGAGGATGAGGCTTTAACCGGGACAGCCCTGTCCAACGGAGGATGAGGCTTTAACAGGGACAGCCCTGTCCACAGGAGGATGAGGCTTTAACAGGGACAGCCCTGTCCACAGGAGGATGAGGCTTTAACAGGGACAGCCCTGTCCAACGGAGGATGAGGCTTTAACAGGGACAGCCCTGTCCAACGGAGGATGAGGCTTTAACAGGGACAGCCCTGTCCATAGGAGGACGAGGCTTAACAGGGACAGCCCTGTCCAACGGAGGACGAGGCTTTAACAGGGACAGCCTTGTCCAACGGAGGACGAGGCTTTAACAGGGACAGCCCTGTTCACAGGAGGACGAGGCTTAACAGGGACAGCCCTGTCCAACGGAGGACGAGGCTTTAACAGGGACAGCCCTGTCCAACGGAGGACGAGGCTTTAACAGGGACAGCCCTGTCCAACGGAGGACGAGGCTTTAACAGGGACAGCCCTGTCCAACGGAGGACGAGGCTTAACAGGGACAGCCCTGTCCAACGGAGGACGAGGCTTTAACAGGGACAGCCCTGTCCACAGGAGGACGAGGCTTAACAGGGACAGCCCTGTCCAACGGAGGACAAGGCTTTAACAGGGACAGCCCTGTCCAACGGAGGACGAGGCTTTAACAGGGACAGCCCTGTCCACAGGAGGACGAGGCTTTAACAGGGACAGCCCTGTCCAACGGAGGATGGCCCTAACAGGGACAGCCCTGTCCACAGGAGGATGAGGCTTTAACAGGAACAACCCTGTCCAATGGAGGACGAGGCTTTAACCGGGAGAGCCCTGTCCACAGGAGGATGAGGCTTTAACAGGGACAGCCCTGTCCACAGGAGGATGAGGCTTTAACAGGGACAGCCCTGTCCACAGGAGGATGAGGCTTTAACCGGGACAGCCCTGTCCAACGGAGGATGAGGCTTTAACAGGGACAGCCCTGTCCACAGGAGGATGAGGCTTTAACAGGGACAGCCCTGTCCACAGGAGGATGAGGCTTTAACAGGGACAGCCCTGTCCAACGGAGGATGAGGTTTTAACAGGGACAGCCCTGTCCAACGGAGGATGAGGCTTTAACAGGGACAGCCCTGTCCATAGGAGGACGAGGCTTAACAGGGACAGCCCTGTCCAACGGAGGACGAGGCTTTAACAGGGACAGCCTTGTCCAACGGAGGACGAGGCTTTAACAGGGACAGCCCTGTTCACAGGAGGACGAGGCTTAACAGGGACAGCCCTGTCCAACGGAGGACGAGGCTTTAACAGGGACAGCCCTGTCCAACGGAGGACGAGGCTTTAACAGGGACAGCCCTGTCCAACGGAGGACGAGGCTTTAACAGGGACAGCCCTGTCCACCGGAGGATGAGGCCCTAACAGGGACAGCCCTGTCCACCGGAGGATGAGGCTTTAACAGGGACAGCCCTGTCCACAGGACAATGAGGCTTCAACAGGGACAGCCCTGTCCAACGGAGGACAAGGCTTTAACAGGGACAGCCCTGTCCACAGGACGATGAGGCCCTAACAGGGACAGCCCTGTCCAACGGAGGACGAGGCTTTAACCGGGACAGCCCTGTCCACCGGAGGATGAGACTTTAACAGGGACAGCCCTGTCCACAGGAGGATGAGACTTTAAAAGGGACAGCCCTGTCCAACGGAGGACGAGGCTTTAACAGGGACAGCCCTGTCCAACGGAGGACGAGGCTTTAACAGGGACAGCCCTGTCCACAGGAGGACGAGGCTTTAACAGGGACAGCCCTGTCCAACGGAGGATGGCCCTAACAGGGACAGCCCTGTCCACAGGAGGATGAGGCTTTAACAGGAACAACCCTGTCCAATGGAGGACGAGGCTTTAACCGGGACAGCCCTGTCCACAGGAGGATGAGGCTTTAACAGGGACAGCCCTGTCCACAGGAGGATGAGGCTTTAACAGGGACAGCCCTGTCCACAGGAGGATGAGGCTTTAACCGGGACAGCCCTGTCCAACGGAGGATGAGGCTTTAACAGGGACAGCCCTGTCCACAGGAGGATGAGGCTTTAACAGGGACAGCCCTGTCCACAGGAGGATGAGGCTTTAACAGGGACAGCCCTGTCCAACGGAGGATGAGGCTTTAACAGGGACAGCCCTGTCCAACGGAGGATGAGGCTTTAACAGGGACAGCCCTGTCCACAGGAGGACGAGGCTTAACAGGGACAGCCCTGTCCAACGGAGGACGAGGCTTTAACAGGGACAGCCCTGTCCACAGGAGGACGAGGCTTAACAGGGACAGCCCTGTCCAACGGAGGACAAGGCTTTAACAGGGACAGCCCTGTCCAACGGAGGACGAGGCTTTAACAGGGACAGCCCTGTCAACCGGAGGACGAGGCTTTAACAGGGACAGCCCTGTCCACCGGAGGATGAGACTTTAACAGGGACAGCCCTGTCCAACGGAGGACGAGGCTTTAACAGGGACAGCCCTGTCCAACGGAGGACGAGGCCCTAACTGCGTACAGCAGGAATGTGTCCTACTTGGCACTCTATTCCCTACAAATTGCACTACTACCCATAGTGCACTACTACCCATAGTGCACTTCTACCCATAGGGCTCTACTACCTATAGAGCACTACTACCCATAGTGCACTACTACCCATAGGGCACTACTACCCATAGTGCACTACTACCCATAGGGCACTACTACCCATAGTGCACTACTACCCATAGTGCACTACTACCCATAGTGCACTACTACCCATAGGGCACTACTACCCATAGTGCACTACTACCCATAGGGCCCTACTACCCATAGTGCACTACTACCCATAGGGCACTACTACCCATAGTGCACTACTACCCATAGTGCACTACTACCCATAGTGCACTACTACCTATAGGGAACTACTACCATAGGGCACTACTACCCATAGTGCACTACTACCCATAGGACACTACTACCCATAGAGGACTACTACCCATAGGGCTCTACTACCCATAGTGCACTACTACCCATAGGGCACTACTACCATAGGGCACTACTACCCATAGTGCACTACTACCCATAGGACACTACTACCCATAGTGCACTACTACCTATAGAGTACTACTACCCATAGTGCTCTACTACCCATAGGGCACTACTACCCATAGGGCACTACTACCCATAGGGGACTACTACCCATAGTGCACTACTACCCATAGTGCACTACTACCTATAGGGAACTACTACCATAGGGCACTACTACCCATAGTGCACTACTACCCATAGTGCACTACTACCTATAGAGTACTACTACCCATAGTGCACTACTACCCATAGGGCACTACTACCCATAGGGCACTACTACCCATAGGGGACTACTACCCATAGGGCACTACTTCCCATAGTGCACTACTACCCATATGGCACTACTACCCATAGGGGACTACTACCCATAGGGCACTACTACCCATAGGGTACTACTACCCATAGGGCACTACTACCCATAGGACACTACTACCCATAGTGCACTACTACCCATAGGGCACTACTACCCATAGGGGACTACTACCCATAGGGAACTACTACCCATAGGGAACTACTACCCATAGGGCACTACTACCCATAGGGCACTACTACCCATAGGTCTCTACACTGGTCTCTACACTGGTCTTAACACTGGTCTCTACGCTGGTCTCTACACTGGTCTTAACACTGGTCTCTATACTGGTCTCAACACTGGTCTCAACACTGGTCTCTACACTGGTCTCTACACTGGTCTCTACACTGGTCTCTGCACTGGTCTCTGCACTGGTCTCCGCACTGGTCTCTGCACTGGTCTCAACACTGGTCTCTATACTGGTCTCAACACTGGTCTCTAAACTGGTCTCTACACTGGTCTCTACACTGGTCTCTACACTGGTCTCTACACTGGTCTCTACACTGGTCTCAACACTGGTCTCTACACTGGTCTCTACACTGGTCTCAACACTGGTCTCTACACTGGTCTCTACACTGGTCTCTACACTGGTCTCTACACTGGTCTCCACACTGGTCTCTACACTGGTCTCTATACTGGTCTCTACACTGGTCTCTACACTGGTCTCCACACTGGTCTCAACACTGGTCTCTACACTGGTCTCTACACTGGTCTCTACACTGGTCTTAACACTGGTCTCTACACTGGTCTCTATACTGGTCTCAACACTGGTCTCCACACTGGTCTCAACACTGGGCTCTACACTGGTCTCTACACTGGTCTCAGCACTGGTCTCTACACTGGTCTCTACACTGGTCTTAACACTGGTCTTAACACTGGTCTCTACACTGGTCTCAACACTGGTCTCTACACTGGTCTCCACACTGGTCTCTACACTGGTCTTAACACTGGTCTCTACACTGGTCTCCACACTGGTCTCAACACTGGTCTCTATACTGGTCTCAACAATGGTCTCTACACTGGTCTCCACACTGGTCTCCACACTGGTCTCCACACTGGTCTCAACACTGGTCTCTACACTGGTCTCTACACTGGTCTCTACACTGGTCTCTACACTGGTCTCTACACTGGTCTCTATACTGGTCTCAACACTGGTCTCTACACTGGTCTCCACACTGGTCTCAACACTGGTCTCTATACTGGTCTCAACAATGGTCTCTACACTGGTCTCCACACTGGTCTCTACACTGGTCTCCACACTGGTCTCAACAATGGTCTCCACACTGGTCTCAACACTGGTCTCTACACTGGCCTCTACACTGGTCCCTACACAGGTCTCTACACTGGTCTCCACACTGGTCTCAACACTGGTCTCTACACTGGCCTCTACACTGGTCCCTACACAGGTCTCAACACTGGTCTCAACACTGGTCCCTACACAGGTCTCTACACTGGTCTCTACACTGGTCTCTGCACTGGTCTCTACACTGGTCTCTACACTGGTCTCTACACTGGTCTCAACACTGGTCTCTACACTGGTCTCTACACTGGTCTCAACACTGGTCTCTACACTGGTCTCTACACTGGTCTCAACACTGGTCTCAACACTGGTCTCAACACTGGTCTCTACACTGGTCTCTACACTGGTCTCAACACTGGTCTCTACACTGGTCTCAACACTGGTCTCTACACTGGTCTCTACACTGGTCTCTACACTGGTCTCTACACTTGTCATCCTCTTCAATCTGCAGATCTAAATAGGTGATGGTTTAGTACCAGAAGTGGTTAACAACAGAGATAAGAGAGACAGAAAGAAGATGAATGCTATGTAGGGATTAGGGTCCCATTTCAAATCAAGTTTGATTTGTTACATGCGCCAAATACAACAGGTGAAATACCTTACTAAGTGAAATGTTTACTTACAATCCCTTATTAACCAACAACTCAGTTTATAAAAATATATATAATTTTTTTTAAAATACAAATAAGAAATAAAAGTAACAAATAATTAAAGAGCAGCAGTAACATAACAATAGCGATATTATATACAGGGGGGTACCGGTACAGGGTCAATGTGCGGGGGCACCGGTTAGTCGAGGTAATATGTACATGTAGGTAGAGTTAAAGTGACTCTGCAGAGATAATGAACAGAGAGTAGCAGCAGTAACATAACAATAGCGATATTATATACAGGGGGGTACCGGTACAGAGTCAATGTGCGGGGGCACCGGTTAGTCGAGGTAATATGTACATGTAGGTAGAGTTAAAGTGACTCTGCAGAGATAATGAACAGAGAGTAGCAGCAGTAACATAACAATAGCGATATTATATACAGGGGGGTACCGGTACAGGGTCAATGTGCGGGGGCACCGGTTAGTCGAGGTAATATGTACATGTAGGTAGAGTTAAAGTGACTATGCAGAGATAATGAACAGAGAGTAGCAGCAGTAACATAACAATAGCGATATTATATACAGGGGGGTACCGGTACAGAGTCAATGTGCGGGGGCACCGGTTAGTCGAGGTAATATGTACATGTAGGTAGAGTTAAAGTGACTCTGCAGAGATAATGAACAGAGAGTAGCAGCAGTAACATAACAATAGCGATATTATATACAGGGGGGTACCGGTACAGGGTCAATGTGCGGGGGCACCGGTTAGTCGAGGTAATATGTACATGTAGGTAGAGTTAAAGTGACTATGCAGAGATAATGAACAGAGAGTAGCAGCAGTAACATAACAATAGCGATATTATATACAGGGGGGTACCGGTACAGAGTCAATGTGCGGGGGCACCGGTTAGTCGAGGTAATTGAGGTAATATGTACATGTAGGTAGAGTTAAAGTGACTATGCAGAGATAATGAACAGAGATAATGAACAGAGATAATGAACAGAGATAATGAACAGAGATAATGAACAGAGGCATTTGAAACACCCTGCTTTAATACAGAGCCGTACATTATCTCTGCTAATGATGAAACCTCTACATGACGGACGTGCAGGCGGCAGGCGCCATATGTAGCCAGTCACATTTCACCATCAACACTTGCCAAGCACAGTTTCACACTCTTAATTACCCGGCTTCCTTGAGTTCCTCGCCAGGTGTAAAAGACGTCTGGAACTCAGAAACACGATTCAAAGGCGAAATGCTTCCTCTCTGTATTTTAAACACAGAAAACATGTCTGCATTGATGAGAGCTAATTGACTGTGAAGTGAATTGGAGATTATATCCAACTTTAAACCTTGTCATATCAACACTGTTAGGCTACGTTTACACAGGCAGTCTAATTTGATTTTTTTTCTCGTCCAATTAACTCGCAGAAGATCTGATCTGATTGGTCAAAAGACCAATTAGCGGTAAAAGATCAGAATTGGACTGCCACAGCTTTTCTGTTAGCTTGGATCATGTGTTTTAGTGCTCCGTCTAACCGTTGACTTTGGCTCATTACAAGTCGTGTTCTTTTATGAGAGAAATTAATTTATCACAGTCACACTTCCTGTAGTTACATTTAAACACCCTTTCAGATTTAAATCCGGTTTTTCTTCTTCTTCATTTCCTCCTTCCACTGTGGCAAATGTGTCAAGGAGTTTGTCTTATTTTGAAATATAATTGCAATTAAGACAAGTTCACAGCGGAACTCAACACTATTTAACCTCGAAAAGACTTCGGGTCCGATAATCAGCATTTTAATAACTAATGGCTCTAATGTTCAAATTGAGAACAGAGACACTGTGAACATACTAGTTCATTAGAGCTGTTGTCTGCCTGACATTTTCTCTCTCCCTCTCTCTCTCTCGCTCTCCCTCTCCCTGTCTCTCGCTCTCTCTTACTTTCTGTCTCTCTCGCTATCCCTCTCGCTATCTCGCTGTCTCTCTCTCTCTCTGTCTCGATCTCGATCTCGATCTCTCTCTGGCTCTCTCTCTCTTCTCTCTCTCTCTCTCTCTCTCTCTCTCTCTCTCTCTCTCTCTCTCTCTCTCTCTCTCTCTCTCTATCACCCCTCGCTCTATCTCTCTCTCTCTGTCTCTGTCTCTCGCTCTCTCTCTCTCTTCTCTCTCTGTCTCTCTCTCTCTATCACCCCTCTCTCTCTCTCTCTTTCTCTCTCTCTCTCTCTGTTGCTCTCTCTCTCTCTCTCTCTCTCTATCACCCCTCGCTCTATCTCTCTCTCTCTCTCCAGATTGTGAAAGTGAATCCTATTTAGTGAACAACTCAGGTTGAAGCAGCAGCTGTGGTTGACAAAGAGGCTGCAGTCAGCTAGTTCCTCTCTAACATAGCACATAGCTACTGTTGAATGCACTCACAACACCAGACGTGTTAAAGATGCTGAGGACTGTCACAAGAGGTAGCACTTTTGGGCCATGCATGAGTTACAGTTTAGCTTCCGTCCCTCTCCTCGTCCCAACCTGGGCTCGAACCAGGGACCCTCTGCACACATCGACAACAGACACTCTACGAAGCATCGTTACCCATCACTCCACAAAAGCCGCGGGCTTTTGCACAAGCAAGGGGAACAACTACTTCAAGGTCTCAGAGCGAGTGACGTCACCGATTGAAACGCTATTAGCGCGCACCCCGCTAACTAGCTAGCCATTTCACACCGGTTACACACGAGTGGGTTCAGGCGTTGTGAATACAGGGCTTCGATCTAACGTCAGGACCCCTGACTTCTATGAGTCAAATTATCTCACGCACCAACAATCAGCAACATAACCCGTTACAATTCATGTTCTTCTCTAATTTCGACAGATTATTTTAAAACACTGAAATGTAAACAAATATAAATACACAATTTATGCAAGTCATCTTTCTCTATGAATGTTGAAAGGGAGCCACTCTCATCGACCTGCACAGACTAATATCCTGCAGGTTTTCATCTGGAAAACTGAGTGTTGGATCAGTGGAGCTGCCTGCTAGTTCATCTGTGGCATGCAGATGAGATTGGTGCTGCCTGCTAGTTAATCTGTGGCATGCAGATGAGATTGGTGCTGCCTGCTAGTTCATCTGTGGCATGCAGATGAGATTGGTGCTGCCTGCTAGTTCATCTGTGGCATGCAGATGAGATTGGTGCTGCCTGCTAGTTAATCTGTGGCATGCAGATGAGATTGGTGCTGCCTGCTAGTTCATCTGTGGCATGCAGATGAGATTGGTGCTGCCTGCTAGTTAATCTGTGGCATGCAGATGCGATTGGGGGTAATTGCTAAATATTCCTCTTTGTTTCAGGGACCTTTGATGATCCCAGAGCTACACAGCTAGGCCTTTATCAGAGCACAGAGTAATTAGTATAGGAGACTAGAGAGAGGAGAGAGAAGAGTATGGAGAGAGAAGAGGAGAGCAAGGAGAGAGGAGAGAGAAGAAAGGAGAGGAAGGAGAGAGGAAAGAGAGAGAAGAGAGGAGAGGAAGGAAAGAGGAGAGGAAGGAAAGAGGAGAGGAGAGGAAGGAGAGGAGAAGGGAGGGAAGGAGAGTGGAGGGGAAGGACACAGAAGAGAGGAGAGGAAGCAGAGAGGAGAGAGCAGAGGAAGGAGAGAGGAGAGCAGAGGAAGGAGAGAGAAGAGAGGAGAGGAAGGAAAGAAGAGAGGAAGGAGAGAGGAGAGGAAAGGAAAGAGAGAGGAGAGGAAAGAGAGAGAAGATGACGGAGAAAGGTGAGGAAGGAGAGAGAAGAGAGGAAGGAGAGAGGAGAGAGGAGAGGAAGGAGAGAGGAGAGAGGAAAGGAAGGAGAGAGGAGAGGAGAGGAAGGAGAGAGGAGAGGAGAGGAGAGGAAGAAGAGAGGAGAGGAGAGGAAGGAGAGGAGAAGGGAGGGAAGGAGAGTGGAGGGGAAGGACACAGAAGAGAGGAGAGGAAGCAGAGAGGAGAGGAAGGAAAGAGGAGGGGAAGGAGAGAGGAGAGGAGAGGAGAGGAGAGGAGAGGAGAGGAGAGGAGAGGAGAGGAGAGGAGAGGAGAGGAGAGGAGAGGAGAGGAGAGGAGAGGAGAGGAGAGGAGAGGAGAGGTTCATTTTTTCATCTTCACACTGATGACAGGGATTTGGGCCTTGTCTTCACAAAGCAGTATATCCTTTACGTCGGACTCATTAAAGAAAAAATACTTGTCCAGTTGGAAGTGAGTAATCGCTGTTCTGATGTCCAGAAACTCTTTTCGAGACGGTAGCAGTAACATCATGTACATAATGAGTTACAAACAACGCCAACAACTAACAAAATACAACAGTTGGTTAGAAGCCAGTAAAAAGGCAGCGATCCCCTCCGGCGCCATTATGTGTGTGTGTGTGTGTGTGTGTGTGTGTGTCTGTGTGTATATGAGTGTGTGTGTGTGTGTGTGTGTGCGTCCGTGTGTAAGTCCATGTGTGTGTGTGTGTGTGTGTGTGTGTTTTGCCTTTCTCTGTGTCCGTGCCTGTGTGTGTTATTTTTGTCAAGCATCAAGTTCAGACTTGGATGTAATTGATTCAGGATGTCCTGGTGAAAATGACGTGTCTCAGTGGCCACAATCATTTCCTCTCAGTCAGAGTGTTGGAGTGTGAGAGAGAGACTGGGGTAGATGGGAGTGTGGGGACTGATTGCCAGATTGAGGTCAGAGTGTTGGAGTGTGAGAGAGAGACTGGGGTAGATGGGAGTGTGGGGACTGATTGCCAGATTGAGGCCAGAGTGTTGGAGTGTGAGAGAGAGACTGGGGTAGATGGGAGTGTGGGGACTGATTGCCAGATTGAGGTCAGAGTGTTGGAGTGTGAGAGAGAGACTGGGGTAGATGGGAGTGTGGGGACTGATTGCCAGATTGAGGCCAGAGTGTTGGAGTGTGAGAGAGAGACTGGGGTAGATGGGAGTGTGGGGACTGATTGCCAGATTGAGGCCAGAGTGTTGGAGTGTGAGAGAGACTGGGGTAGATGGGAGTGTGGGGACTGATTGCCAGATTGAGGTCAGAGTGTTGGAGTGTGAGAGAGAGACTGGGGTAGATGGGAGTGTGGGGACTGATTGCCAGATTGAGGCCAGAGTGTTGGAGTGTGAGATAGAGACTGGGGTAGATGGGAGTGTGGGGACTGATTGCCAGATTGAGGCCAGAGGGCTGGAGGGTGAGAGAGAGACTGGGGTAGATGGGAGTGGGGGGACTGATTGCCAGATTGAGGCCAGAGGGCTGGAGGGTGGCGGGTTGGTCTCTTGTTGTCAACGGGCTTTGCTCACCCATTATGGTGTAGAAAGGATTGGTGCACAACCAGAACCATTATAGTGTTAGTCACTCAGGAGACTAAAGCATTAATCCATTGGTGTAAATAACACAATGAGGAGACTAAAGCATTAATCCATTGGTGTAAATAACCCAATGAGGAGACTAAAGCATTAATCCATTGGTGTAAATAACACAATGAGGAGACTAAAGCATTAATCCATTGGTGTAAATAACCCAATGAGAAGACTAATGCATTAATCCATTGGTGTAAATAACCCAATTGAGAAGACTAAAACATTAATCCATTGGTGTAAATAACACAATGAGAAGACTAAAGCATTAATCCATTGGTGTAAATAACCCAATTGAGCAGACTAAATCATTAATCCATTGGTGTAAATAACCCAATTGAGAAGACGAAAGCATTAATCCATTGGTGTAAATAACCCAATTGAGAAGACTAAATGCATTAATCCATTGGTGTAAATAACTCAATGAGAAGACTAAAGCATTAATCCATGGGTGTAAATAACACAATGAGAAGACTAATACATTAATCCATTGGTGTAAATAACACAATGAGAACACTAAAGCATTAATCCATTGGTGTAAATAACCCAATTGAGAAGACTAATGCATTAATCCATTGGTGTAAATACCTCAATGAGAAGACTAATGCATTAATCCATTGGTGTAAATACCTCAATGAGAAGACTAAATCATTAATCCATTGGTGTAAATAACACAATGAGAAGACTAAATCATTAATCCATTGGTGTAAATAACCCAATTGAGAAGACTAAAGCATTAATCCATTGGTGTAAATAACCCAATTGAGAAGACTAATGCATTAATCCATTGGTGTAAATACCTCAATGAGAAGACTAAATCATTAATCCATTGGTGTAAATAACACAATGAGGAGACTAAATCATTAATCCATTGGTGGACTGTGAATAACCCATTTGTGTAAGCCTTTTCCCAGTATTTTAAATTTGCCCCAATATTTCAAAGTATTTTCAAATTCTACAGATATAATATTTTATTACTGTTCTTACAACCATCACAGCGTTTCTGAGAATATTCCCCTTCCTGTTTGGGAAGTGTGTGTTGCCCAGTCAATCCTATCTCCTCTGACAAAGTGGCTGTGTGTGAATTGCTCCAGATTAGTGCCATTTCAGGGTAGATTGTGAGCAATTATGCGCTCGGCACTGTGGGGAGTAACTGTGGTCTCTGGGGAATCACGGGCCCTGGGGAGTGTTGGAATGTACGCCTGCACTCAGACAGACCGCACGTCTGGTCTGCCTCATACAATGACTAGCATACAGACAGACTGCACGTCTGGTCTGCCTCATACAATGACTAGCATACAGACAGACTGCACTTCTGGTCTGCCTCATACAATGACTAGCATACAGACAGACTGCACTTCTGGTCTGCCTCATACAATGACTAGTATACAGACAGACTGCACGTCTGGTCTGCCTCATACAATGACTAGCACTCAGACAGACTGCATGTCTGGTCTGCCTCATACAATGACTAGCATACAGACAGACTGCACTTCTGGTCTGCCTCATACAATGACTAGCATACAGACAGACTGCACTTCTGGTCTGCCTCATACAATGACTAGCATACAGACAGACTGCAAGTCTGGTCTGCCTCATACAATGACTAGCATACAGACAGACTGCACTTCTGGTCTGCCTCATACAATGACTAGCATACAGACAGACTGCAAGTCTGGTCTGCCTCATACAATGACTAGCATACAGACAGACTGCACGTCTGGTCTGCCTCATACAATGACTAGCATACAGACAGACCGCACATCTGGTCTGCCTCATACAATGACTAGCATACAGACAGACCGCAAGTCTGGTCTGCCTCATACAATGACTAGTATACAGACAGACTGCACGTCTCGTCTGCCTCATACAATGACTAGTATACAGACAGACTGCACGTCTGGTCTGCCTCATACAATGACTAGCATACAGACAGACTGCACGTCTGGTCTGCCTCATACAATGACTAGTATACAGACAGACCGCACGTCTGGTCTTCCCCACACAATGACTAGCATACAGACAGACTGCACGTCTGGTCTGCCTCATACAATGACTAACATACAGACAGACTGCACGTCTGGTCTGCCTCATACAATGACTAGCATACAGACAGACTGCACTTCTGGTCTGCCTCATACAATGACTAGTATACAGACAGAACGCACGTCTGGTCTTCCCCACACAATGACTAGCATACAGACAGACTGCATGTCTGGTCTGCCTCATACAATGACTAGCATACAGACAGACTGCACGTCTGGTCTTCCCCACACAATGACTAGCATACAGACAGACCGCACGTCTGGTCTGCCTCATACAATGACTAGCATACAGACAGACTGCACGTCTGGTCTTCCCCACACAATGACTAGCATACAGACAGACTGCACGTATGGTCTGCCTCATACAATGACTAGCATACAGACAAACCGCACGTCTGGTCTGCCTCATACAATGACTAGCATACAGACAGACCGCACGTCTGGTCTGCCTCATACAATGACTAGCATACAGACAGACTGCACGTCTAGTCTGCCTCATACAATGACTAACATACAGACAGACCGCACGTCTGGTCTGCCTCATACAATGACTAGCATACAGACAGACTGCACTTCTGGTCTGCCTCATACAATGACTAGCATACAGACAGACTGCACGTCTAGTCTGCCTCATACAATGACTAACATACAGGCAGACTGCACGTCTGGTCTGCCTCATACAATGACTAGCATACAGACAGACTGCACGTCTGGTCTGCCTCATACCATGACTAGCATACAGACAGACCGCACGTCTGGTCTGCCTCATACAATGACTAGCATACAGACAGACTGCACGTCTGGTCTGCCTCATACAATGACTAGCATACAGACAGACTGCACGTCTGGTCTGCCTCATACAATGACTAGCATACAGACAGACCGCACGTCTGGTCTGCCTCATACCATGACTAGCATACAGACAGACCGCACATCTGGTCTGCCTCATACAATGACTAGCATACAGACAGACTGCACGTCTGGTCTGCCTCATACAATGACTAGCATACAGACAGACTGCACATCTGGTCTGCCTCATACAATGACTAACATACAGACAGACTGCACGTCTGGTCTGCCTCATACAATGACTAGTATACAGACAGACTGCACGTCTGGTCTGCCTCATCCAATGACTAGCATACAGACAGACTGCACTTCTGGTCTGCCTCATACAATGACTAGCATACAGACAGACTGCACATCTGGTCTGCCTCATACAATGACTAGCACTCAGACAGACTGCACGTCTGGTCTGCCTCATACAATGACTAACATACAGACAGACTGCACGTCTGGTCTGCCTCATACAATGACTAACATACAGACAGACTGCACATCTGGTCTGCCTCATACAATGACTAGCATACAGACAGACTGCACTTCTGGTCTGCCTCATACAATGACTAGCATACAGACAGACTGCACGTCTAGTCTGCCTCATACAATGACTAACATACAGGCAGACTGCACGTCTGGTCTGCCTCATACAATGACTAGCATACAGACAGACTGCACGTCTGGTCTGCCTCATACCATGACTAGCATACAGACAGACCGCACGTCTGGTCTGCCTCATACAATGACTAGCATACAGACAGACTGCACGTCTGGTCTGCCTCATACAATGACTAGCATACAGACAGACTGCACGTCTGGTCTGCCTCATACAATGACTAGCATACAGACAGACCGCACGTCTGGTATGCCTCATACCATGACTAGCATACAGACAGACCGCACATCTGGTCTGCCTCATACAATGACTAGCATACAGACAGACTGCACGTCTGGTCTGCCTCATACAATGACTAGCATACAGACAGACTGCACATCTGGTCTGCCTCATACAATGACTAACATACAGACAGACTGCACGTCTGGTCTGCCTCATACAATGACTAGTATACAGACAGACTGCACGTCTGGTCTGCCTCATCCAATGACTAGCATACAGACAGACTGCACTTCTGGTCTGCCTCATACAATGACTAGCATACAGACAGACTGCACATCTGGTCTGCCTCATACAATGACTAGCACTCAGACAGACTGCACGTCTGGTCTGCCTCATACAATGACTAACATACAGACAGACTGCATGTCTGGTCTGCCTCATACAATGACTAACATACAGACAGACTGCACATCTGGTCTGCCTCATACAATGACTAGCATACAGATAGACCGCACGTCTGGTCTGCCTCATACAATGACTAACATACAGACAGACTGCACTTCTGGTCTGCCTCATACAATGACTAGTATACAGACAGACCGCACGTCTGGTCTGCCTCATACAATGACTAGCATACAGACAGACCGCACGTCTGGTCTGCCTCATACAATGACTAGCATACAGACAGACTGCACGTCTGGTCTGCCTCATAGAATGACTAGCATACAGACAGATCGCACGTCTGGTCTGCCTCATACAATGACTAACATACAGACAGACTGCACGTCTAGTCTGCCTCATACAATGACTAGCGTACAGACAGACTGCACGTCTGGTCTGCTTCATACAATGACTAGCACTCAGACAGACTGCTTGTCTGGTCTGCCTCATACAATGACTAGCATACAGACAGACTGCACGTCTGGTCTGCCTCATACAATGACTAGCATACAGACAGACTGCACGTCTGGTCTGCTTCATACAATGACTAGTATACAGACAGACTGCACGTCTGGTCTGCCTCATACAATGACTAGCATAAAGACAGGCTGCACGTCTGGTCTGCCTCATACAATGACTAGCATACAGACAGACTGCACGTCTGGTCTGCCTCATACAATGACTAGCATACAGACAGACTGCACGTCTGGTCTGCCTCATACAATGACTAGCATACAGACAGACTGCACGTCTGGTCTGCCTCATACAATGACTAGCATACAGACAGACTGCACGTCTGGTCTGCCTCATACAATGACTAGCATACAGACAGACTGCACGTCTGGTCTGCCTCATACAATGACTAGCATACAGACAGACTGCACGTCTGGTCTGCCTCATACAATGACTAGCATACAGACAGATCACACGTCTGGTCTGCCTCATACAATGACTAGCATACAGACAGACTGCACGTCTGGTCTGCCTCATACAATGACTAGCATACAGACAGACTACACGTCTGGTCTGCCTCATATAATGACTAGCATACAGACAGACTGCACGTCTGGTCTGCTTCATACAATGACTAGTATAAAGACAGACTGCAGATACAGGACTACATGTCAAGCAGATACAGGACCACATGTCAGACAGATACAGAAATATATGTCAGGAAGATACAGGAATATATGTCAGGCAGATACAGGAATATATGTCAGGCAGATACAGGAATATATGTCAGGCAGATACAGGACTATATGTCAGATACAGGAATATATGTCATGCAGACACAGGACCACATGTCAGGCAGATACAGGAATATATGTCAGGCAGATACAGGAAGATATGTCAGATACAGGACCACATGTCAGACAGATACAGGAATATATGTCAGGCAGATACAGAAATATATGTCAGGCAGATACAGGAATATATGTCAGGCAGATACAGGAATATATGTCAGATACAGGACTATATATCAGGCAGATACAGGACCACATGTCAGGCAGATACAGGAATATATGTCAGGCAGATACAGGAATATATGTCAGATACAGGACTATATATCAGGCAGATACAGGACCACATGTCAGGCAGATACAGGAATATATGTCAGGCAGATACAGGAATATATGTCAGGCAGATACAGGAATATATGTAAGATACAGGACTATATGTCAGATACAGGACCAGATGTCAGGCAGATACATGACCACATGGCAGGCAGATACAGGAATATATGTCAGGCAGATACAGGAATATATGTCAGATACAGGACTATATATCAGGCAGATACAGGACCACATGTCAGGCAGATACAGGAATATATGTCAGGCAGATACAGGAATATATGTCAGGCAGATACAGGACCACATGTCAGGCAGATACAGGAATATATGTCAGGCAGATACAGGACCACATGTCAGGCAGATACAGGACCACATGTCAGGCAGATACAGGAATATATGTCAGGCAGATACAGGAATATATGTCAGGCAGATACAGGACCACATGTCAGGCAGATACAGGACCACATGTCAGGCAGATACAGGAATATATGTCAGGCAGATACAGGACTATATGTCAGGCAGATACAGGACCACATGTCAGGCAGATACAGGACCACATGTCAGGCAGATACAGGACCACATGTCAGGCAGATACAGGACTATTTGTCAGGCAGATACAGGACCACATGTCAGGCAGATACAGGAATATATTTCAGGCAGATACAGAAATATATGCCAGGCATATACAGGACCACATGTCAGGCAGATACAGGACCACATGTCAGTCAGATACAGGACCACATGTCAGGCAGATACAGGAATATATGTCAGGCAGATACAGGAATATATGTCAGGCAGATACAGGAATATATGTCAGGCAGATACAGGACCAGATGTCAGGCAGACACAGGAATATATGTCAGGCAGATACAGGAATATATGTCAGGCAGATGCAGGAATATATGTCAGGCAGATGCAGGAATATATGTCAGGCAGATACAGGACCACATGTCAGGCAGATACAGGAATATATGTCAGGCAGATACAGGAATATATGTCAGATACAGGACTATATGTCAGATACAGGACTAATAAAGGAAACTTTGAGTCACATTATTCCACATATATTCATGGCCCGGTATTTAAACATCATGTCTCTTATCAAATACAAATGAGATGTTTAAATCTCCAATGAAATCCCCATTCAGCAAGATAATTGACAGCCACGTCCTTTTATAAGGCACACTGATGATATTTCCAGAAGGTTCTCCAGCTCAACACAGATCTGTGCGGACTTTACTGTCGCATGCAACCTGCTAAAGTCCTCATGGGACGAATTAAATGGAGAAAAAAAGTGAAATTTGCTCTGCTCCACTTTAAGCACATCTACTGTTGCTGTTTGGAACATAAAGGGTTTTAGTGACCCATATACTGTTGCTGTTTGGAACATAAAGGGTTTTAGTGACCCATATACTGTTGCTGTTTGGAACATAAAGGGTTTTAGTGACCCATATACTGTTGCTGTTTGGAACATAAAGGGTTTTAGTGACCCATATACTGTTGCTGTTTGGAACATAAAGGGTTTTAGTGACCCATATACTGTTGCTGTTTGGAACATAAAGGGTTTTAGTGACCCATATACTGTTGCTGTTTGGAACAGAAAGGGTTTTAGTGACCCATATACTGTTGCTGTTTGGAACATAAAGGGTTTTAGTGACCCATACACTGTTGCTGTTTGGAACATAAAGGGTTTTAGTGACCCATATACTGTTGCTGTTTGGAACATAAAGGGTTTTAGTGACCCATATACTGTTGCTGTTTGGAACAGAAAGGGTTTTAGTGACCCATATACTGTTGCTGTTTGGAACAGAAAGGGTTTTAGTGACCCATATACTGTTGCTGTTTGGAACATAAAGGATTTTAGTGACCCATATACTGTTGCTGTTTGGAACATAAAGGATTTTAGTGACCCATATACTGTTGCTGTTTGGAACATAATGGGTTTTAGTGACCCATATACTGTTGCTGTTTGGAACATAAAGGGTTTTAGTGACCCATATACTGTTGCTGTTTGGAACATAAAGGGTTTTAGTGACCCATATACTGTTGCTGTTTGGAACATAAAGGGTTTTAGTGACCCATATACTGTTGCTGTTTGGAACATAAAGGGTTTTAGTGACCCATATACTGTTGCTGTTTGGAACATAAAGGGTTTTAGTGACCCATATACTGTTGCTGTTTGGAACATAAAGGGTTTTAGTGACCCATATACTGTTGCTGTTTGGAACATAAAGGGTTTTAGTGACCCATATACTGTTGCTGTTTGGAACATAAAGGGTTTTAGTGACCCATACACTGTTGCTGTTTGGTAAATGAAGGGTTTTAGTGACCCATATACTGTTGCTGTTTGGAACATAATGGGTTTTAGTGACCCATATACTGTTGCTGTTTGGAACTTAACCTCTAACACCTCCCAAACCCGGATCCGGGAGCACCCCCCACCACCCCCCACTGACTAGCATAGCTAGCATAGCGTCACAAGTAAATAGTAGCATCTAAATATCATTAAATCACAAGTCCAAGACACCAAATGAAAGATACAGATCTTGTGAATAAAGGCATCATTTCTGATTTTTAAAATGTTTTACAGGGAAGACACAATATGTAAATCTATTAGCTAACCACGTTAGCAAAAGACACCATTTTTCTTACTCCACTATTTTTTCACTCCATCACCAGCTATCACCAATTCGACCAAATAAAGATATAAATAGCCACTAACCAAGAAAAAACTTCATCAGATGACAGTCTGATAACATATTTATTGTATAGCATAGGTTTTGTTAGAAAAATGTGCATATTTCAGGTATAAATCATAGTTTGCCATTGCAGCCACCATCACAAATCTCCCCAAAGCGACTAGAATTACTACAGAGAGCAACGTGTATTACCTAATTACTAATCATAAAACATTTCTTAAAAATACACAGCGCACAGCAATGGAAAGACACAGATCTTGTGAATTCAGACAATATTTCAGATTTTCTAAGTGTTTTACAGCGAAAACACAATAAATCGTTATATTAGCATACCACATGTGCAAACGTTACCCGAGCATTGATTCAAGGCAAAAAGAGCGATAGCATTATCACCACCAAAATGTATTAATTTTTTCACTAACCTTCTCAGAATTCTTCCGATGACACTCCTGTAACATCATATTACAACATACATATAGAGTTTGTTCGAAAATGTGCATATTTAGCCACAAAAAAACGTGGTTATACAATGAGAATAGTAGCAAAACTGGCCTGAAAATGTCGGGCGCCATATTGGACAGTGATCTAGTCTAATGAATAAATATTCATAAACTTGACTAAAAAATACAGGGTGGACAGCTATTGAAAGACAAATTAGTTCTTAATGCAATCGCTGAATTACATTTTTTAAATTATCCTTACTGTGCAATACAGGGTGCGCCAAAGCGAAGCTACCCCAAAGAAAATGGCGGAATATGCGTTTAACATTTTTCTACAGAACAACGATTTATCATCATAAATAGTTCTTACTATGAGCTGAACTCCCATCAGAATCTTGGGCAATGTATCCTTTCTCCGGTCTAATCGTCTTTTGGTCGAAAGATGTCCTCTTGTCCCGTCGAAATGGCCACTAACGTTCGGCATGTACTAGAAAAGTGTCCAGCTCTTGGAAGTGCGTCACAAAGAAATGCCAGAAAATCGCACTAAACGGATATAAATTGCTATAAAACGGTTTAAATTAACTACCTTATGATGTTTTTAACACCTATAACGAGTAAAAACATGACCGGCGATATATTACTGGCTAAACCAAAGCTTGGAAAGAGGCCAGTCCGACGTCCATCGTGCGCCAAGCGCAGGGAAGAAAAGACATGTACTTCCGCTCTTTGGTCTTTTATACAGGCCCTGATTGCGCAATCGACTCCATTCAAATTGTCACCACTTACTGACATCTAGAGGAAGGCGTAGGCAGTGTTTGTATCCCCATAGCATTCACAGGGACATTAAAACTGACCTGGGACCAGAGGCCAAGATTTCTGAAATCTCACTCCCTGTCAGGAAAAGTGCTGTAGAATGAGTTCTGTTCCACTCAGAGACATAATTCCAACGGTTATAGAAACCAGAGAGTGTTTTCTATCCAATAATAATAATAATATGCATATTGTACGAGCAAGAATTGAGTACTAGGCAGTTTAATCTGGAGACCAATTTATGCTAAGTCGAAACAGCACCCCCTATATTCGCAAGAAGATAAAGGGTTTTAGTGACCCATATACTGTTGCTGTTTGGAACATAAAGGGTTTTAGTGACCCATATACTGTTGCTGTTTGGAACATAAAGGGTTTTAGTGACCCATATACTGTTGCTGTTTGGTAAAGAAATGGTTTTAGTGACCCATATACTGTTGCTGTTTGGTAAAGAAATGGTTTTAGTGACCCATATACTGTTGCTGTTTGGAACATAAAGGGTTTTAGTGACCCATATACTGTTGCTGTTTGGAACATAAAGGGTTTTAGTGACCCATATACTGTTGCTGTTTGGAACATAAAGGGTTTTAGTGACCCATATACTGTTGCTGTTTGGTAAAGAAAGGGTTTTAGTGACCCATATACTGTTGCTGTTTGGAACATAAAGGGTTTTAGTGACCCATATACTGTTGCTGTTTGGAACATAAAGGCTTTTAGTGACCCATATACTGTTGCTGTTTGGAACATAAAGGGTTTTAGTGACCCATATACTGTTGCTGTTTGGTAAATAAAGGGTTTTAGTGACCCATATACTGTTGCTGTTTGGAACATAAAGGGTTTTAGTGACCCATATACTGTTGCTGTTTGGAACATAAAGGGTTTTAGTGACCCATATACTGTTGCTGTTTGGAACATAATGGGTTTTAGTGACCCATATACTGTTGCTGTTTGGAACATAAAGGGTTTTAGTGACCCATATACTGTTGCTGTTTGGAACATAAATGGTTTTAGTGACCCATATACTGTTGCTGTTTGGAACATAAAGGGTTTTAGTGACCCATATACTGTTGCTGTTTGGAACATAAAGGGTTTTAGTGACCCATATACTGTTGCTGTTTGGAACATAAAGGGTTTTAGTGACCCATATACTGTTGCTGTTTGGAACATAAAGGGTTTTAGTGACCCATATACTGTTGCTGTTTGGTAAAGAAATGGTTTTAGTGACCCATATACTGTTGCTGTTTGGTAAAGAAATGGTTTTAGTGACCCATATACTGTTGCTGTTTGGAACATAAAGGGTTTTAGTGACCCATATACTGTTGCTGTTTGGAACATAAAGGGTTTTAGTGACCCATATACTGTTGCTGTTTGGAACATAAAGGGTTTTAGTGACCCATATACTGTTGCTGTTTGGTAAAGAAATGGTTTTAGTGACCCATATACTGTTGCTGTTTGGTAAAGAAATGGTTTTAGTGACCCATATACTGTTGCTGTTTGGAACATAAAGGGTTTTAGTGACCCATATACTGTTGCTGTTTGGTAAATAAAGGGATGTTTTGAGTATGATAGTTTTAATATATATTTTGACTATAATAGTTTTAATATATATTTTGACTATGATAGTTATAATATATATTTTGAGTATGATAGTTTCTAATATATATTTTGACTATGATAGTTTTAATATTTATTTTGACTATGATAGTTTTAATATATATTTTGACTATGATAGGCTTGAAGCTGCTTGACACATTTTATTTGCATTGTATAATTGTGTCATTGTTAATGATGTGGTATGATGAGATATTCAGTAACCGGTAACTAACCAAGACTGGTCTATTTTTTTTGGGGGGGGGGGTTTGTCCATTTCAATTTAATTAAACCCAAATATGTTGGCTGTTCAGAACCAGCATTCCTTCTCAGTGAGGTTTTAACGGACGTGTTTTATTTTTTTCTTTAATAGCCTTATTCATTACATACAGATGGTTTCAATATATTGACATAGGGATGAAATGGAGGACGGGGGGGAGGTCATAGTTTCAGTTGTATAAATGTTATGAATTAATGCATTGATCACCTCCATATTTTCCTGTCTGGCTCATTAGTTTTATGCTCTTAAACGTCAACTCTATCAATGCCACTGTGTGTACTGTGTAATTTGAGTGAACGAACGGTAATACAATTATATAAAATGAAATTACACATAATACATTTTAAAAATGACAAAGTTTGAACTCTGCGTGACCGGCACCTCTTTCTGACTCTAGAATTATGAGTCTGTGCACATTTGAGAGGGGCTCGCGAAAAAGAAAAGGGGAACCATCGAGCAAGGGGGGGGGGGGACCCCCTCCATCTTGACAGGGGGAAGGGTTACAGTGCGACTCCTGTTGAGAGTTTCCAAAGCTTCCCATCTTCAAAGTCATTAGGATTTTTTAAAAACTTTTTCTAATTAGCAGACACATTTTACAGATCGTCAGCTGCAGCGGCTCCCGGGGGACTAGTCGTCTGCCAGATACGGGCCTCTCCATCTGACGCTGTCTCGCTCTACATGCCACGCCACTCCACTCAGCCACTCCGCCGCGCTGCGTTAGGGGGCTGCCTACCGCCCGCCGGATGCCATCTCGCCTTGGCATGCAGTTTAGCTGAAAGGCCTCGACATTGATCTGAACGTTACTGATCTAGCATGGGTGCTTTACAGCTTCACACAATCAAACCAAAACACTTCCATTGTGTAATGACACATAACAATAATGCAGGCCTTGTCCCATGACATGTAGAAGTGAACACAGGCTTCAGGCCTTGTCCCATGACGTGTAGAAGTGAACACAGGCTCCAGGCCTTGTCCCATGACATGTAGAAGTGAACACAGGCTTCAGGCCTTGTCCCATGACATGTAGAAGTGAACACAGGTTGCAGGCCTTGTCCCATGACATGTAGAAGTGAACACAGGCTTCAGGCCTTGTCCCATGACATGTAGAAGTGAACACGGGCTCCAGGCCTTGTCCCATGACATGTAGAAGTGAACACAGGCTGCAGGGTTTGTCCCATGACATGTAGAAGTGAACACGGGCTGCAGGCCTTGTCCCATGACATGTAGAAGTGAACACGGGCTGCAGGCCTTGTCCCATGACATGTAGAAGTGAACACGGGCTGCAGGCCTTGTCCCATGACATGTAGAAGTGAACACAGGCTGCAGGCCTTGTCCCATGACATGAAGAAGTGAACAGAGGCTGTGATAAAACATAATTTGTGATGAATGAGTTGAAGGAGATTTTGTTAGATTCAAACTAGAGGATTTCTCTGCTGTATTTTTTTCATCTTTTAGTTGCAGATCGAGTGACATAAACAAGAACAACACAGGTCATCTCTCCATACTAGTTGATGGGTGTAACGTCTGGTATTCAGCCTGCAGTAGAAACACCTTGGGAAATACCACGTCCAACATGGGGGTATCTTGAGCTAATCTAAACCACAGCTAACACAAATCATCTCTTCTCTCCACCATGGCTGAGCACCACCAGTCCTCCTCTCCTCAGACCCAGCCTGTACTGCCCACAGCCCAGCCAACTGCACTGCTACTGGAAACAAATCCTGCCATTTAATGGGTATAGAACTGAACCATCCATCAGGCCCTGCCTGTCGTCCATGACAACAACATGATCTGTCTACAGTCAGTAAAGTGGGATCCAATGTACCCTGCCCAGAGGAGAGGAGGGGAGGAGGGGGGAGGGAAGGAGCTGGAGGAGACCTAAACAAGGTAAACAAAATCTTGTTATATTTCCTGGATCTACACACCATTAGATATCATTGTGCACGGGGAAATAACCTGGCAGGTATCTAGAAGTGTATGTCACAGGACTTAAACAAAACAACCAACTCCTTTTTGTTAAAGTTTGAAAGCATTTTGTTATGGAAGTCCAGTCAAGGCTTAACCTTAAAAACCCAGAAAACCACATAGAATATCAACAGAGAAGTTTATAAAGAATGTATCATATGTTGGAAGTCAAAATCAAGTGAGAGTGTTGCATCAGCTTTGTTTTGATGGCCATAGGTATGAAACTGTTTCCTGTCATCCGTATCCTGTTACGAAGCTAACTGCTACATCTTCTCCGTGGGTTACTGTGGAACAGACCTCTGATGTGAACCAATACAATAATGTTTGTGTAACCGTGACAACAACAGATTCTCTATAATAAAACTGGAACTGGCCAAGCCTTCACACGACAGAACGGGCAATGCTCATCCATAACAGATTGCACAGAGCTAGCCTTCACAGAACAGAACAGAACAGGAAGGCTGATCCATAACAAACTGCACAGAGCTAGCCTTCACAGAACAGAACAGGAAGGCTGATCCATAACAGATTGTACAGAGCTAGCCTTCACAGAACAGAACAGGAAGGCTGATCCATAACAAACTGCACAGAGCTAGCCTTCACAGAACAGAACAGGAAGGCTGATCCATAACAGACTGCACAGAGCTAGCCTTCACAGAACAGAACAGAACAGGAAGGCTGTTCCATAACAGATTGCACAGAGCTAACCTTCACAGAACAGAACAGAACAGGAAGGCTGATCCATAACAGATTGTACAGAGCTAGCCTTCACAGAACAGAACAGAACAGGAAGGCTGATCCATAACAGATTGCACAGAGCTAGCCTTCACAGAACAGAACAGGAAGGCTGTTCCATAACAGATTGTACAGAGCTAGCCTTCACAGAACAGAACAGAACAGGAAGGCTGATCCATAACAGATTGCACAGAGCTAGCCTTCACAGAACAGAACAGGAAGGCTGTTCCATAACAGATTGTACAGAGCTAGCCTTCACAGAACAGAACAGAACAGGAAGGCTGATCCATAACAGATTGCACAGAGCTAGCCTTCACAGAACAGAACAGAACAGGAAGGCTGTTCCATAACAGATTGCACAGAGCTAGCCTTCACAGAACAGAACAGAACAGGAAGGCTGATCCATAACAGATTGCACAGAGCTAGCCTTCACAGAACAGAACAGAACAGGAAGGCTGATCCATAACAGATTGTACAGAGCTAGCCTTCACAGAACAGAACAGAACAGAACAGGAAGGCTGATCCATAACAGATTGTACAGAGCTAGCCTTCACAGAACAGAACAGAACAGGAAGGCTGTTCCATAACAGATTGTACAGAGCTAGCCTTCACAGAACAGAACAGGAAGGCTGATCCATAACAGATTGCACAGAGCTAGCCTTCACAGAACAGAACAGAACAGGAAGGCTGATCCATAACAGATTGTACAGAGCTAGCCTTCACAGAACAGAACAGAACAGGAAGGCTGATCCATAACAGATTGTACAGAGCTAGCCTTCACAGAACAGAACAGAACAGGAAGGCTGTTCCATAACAGATTGTACAGAGCTAGCCTTCACAGAACAGAACAGAACAGGAAGGCTTTACAGCTAATCTTCACAGAACAGGAAGGCTTTACAGCTAGTCTTCACAGAACAGGAAGGCTTTTCTATAACAGATTGCACAGAGCTAGCCTTCACAGAACAGAACAGAACAGGAAGGCTTTACAGCTAGTCTTCACAGAACAGGAAGGCTTTTCCATAACAGATTGCACAGAGCTACCCTTCACAGAACAGAACAGGAAGGCTTTTCCAGAACAGATTGCACAGAGCTCTGCTAGTGATTTGTTTGTCTTGGCCAGAAAATACTTCCTAAGTTTTAAGGGGACGTTGTGCATGCTCTCGGGAATGTCCCAGGGGCCTCTGCTCTCCCCTCTCCAGACAGAGAGAAAGGCATGCTGGGTATTCAAATTATAGCCTGATGTTTTATACCTGTTATAACTGTACTGCAATGAGTTATGCAAACAAATGGACACAATCAACATGAATCTGGAGTCTGGAATCATTCCAGGAAGAGATCAACGTGATCACACAAACACACCAAACACAGAAATCACAAGTAAAGGAGTGCCAGTTATCTGGGAAATCTACAAATAACAATATTAAACATCTTGGAGGGTCGTACACATTCCTTCATCTGACCGGGTGTAGCTAGAGTATCAGGTTGATCAGACACGAGATTCATGTCCATTGTATTAGTAAATAACCTTCTGTAAAAAAATAAATCCCATCTGGCCAATGTTTTGGTAGAGTCGAGCTATGTGATCTCCATTCCTCTGATGTTTCAAGATATTCAGAGTGACCAACAGGCCTGGAGATGTCCATGGCTAGTCCATTGATTGGTTGCTATGTAAACTGCTCAGAGATCTTACCTTGAGATATTTCAACGTTAGGGACCAGATGGTATTTATCACACTATGTAAATTAAAGGACTTGTGCTGATTGCATGTCAAAGAAATAACTAGTTAATAAACCTTGAAGGCTTTTATTTGTATGTAGGTAAATGGCTACCCTCTTTTTTTTATTTACCTTGAGGCGAGGATCCATTTTGTGGAATTCATGTTTTGATAAATTCCCAGGCTTTCAGAGTAATTTAGCCATCTAGAGGGGCTGTTGAGCCTTGGTGAGTGTTCCTGACCCTCAGGGACTGACTCAGCCACATCTGCATATCCAAGTTCAAATATATATTCAGGATGATTGGTTTCACCGTTAAGTTGTTGGTCTAACCTCCTGATGGATTTGTTAGAGTGTCCTCCTATCCCGTTTCATTTCATTTCTCAAACTCTGTGAGTTTAATCCCCTAAATAAACCCTCTCAAATACATCTTTACTAAATTCATTGATTGAGTTAGCCAAACTTACATTTCTGGCCCGATTTCGTAGTCAAAGCATGAAATAAACATTCCTCAATCCATTTATTTTCCATAAGCATGGATAACGGGGCCTCTAATACTTCGTACATATCAATTAGGAGGATGGTAGGACTCTGTTACCGGTCAGCCAGCGCTCTGTGAGAATAATGACTTCAGACACGGTGCTATTGGCCCTAATCCTGCAAGAGGCAAAAAAACAAGGTGGGAATGATCTGAAGAATTCGAGCCACACTAACAGACACGAAATTGGATCAGACATCTACACATGTCATATTAACCCAAAGTCACTCGGGCAGAGTATATCCTGACGTTTAACACTTCAGAATGAGAATGACAGTGAATAGTGACCTCTTCTTGTGAATTTTCATTTAGTTTTATTACGTAAACTCTAGACTAACGGTGTTAAGGGGCCACCGAAGAACAAGAGGCACCTTTTAATGACGACAAAGTAGATCCGGTACAAGGCGTTGCTAAGTACATGATGGATCGGCCATATTGTTTTTTTTTATTTGTTGTGCCTCACTAATTACCATCATCATTTGCAAACTACAGACGAGGCGTATTTACAGCATGCTATACACAAAACAATGATGCTAATGAGTTAATACGCCGTGCTAAATGCATGGTTAGTGTTATTACGTACTGTTAGCAACATTAGCTCAATAGCCTAAACATTAATGGCTACAGTAAGCAGAGGCAGCTCAAATGATTTATAATGTGTGCGGAATTGCTGCTAGTTATTTGTGTTGTTGATTGGTATGGTATTACACAAACCGCAGCAACGTTTTGCTGAAATTGTTAGTCAGCACCAATGAATGCAATTAGAATTTAATGGGCTCTTAAAGGGACTGGGGGGGGGGGGGGGGTGTATGAAGAAATAGAAACGGACAACGCTGCTTCACGCTTTGTCTTTTAGTGAGCTGCACATCACGAGTCCCACGTAGAAGGAGACAGATGGAATTACTGAATATAGTGGAAGACATTTCACCAAAAATATTTCCCTTTTTCCAAAGAAAATGGTTTTGAACTCTAACTGTGTGTTCGGGTGGGCTTTTGGTGCTCCCGAGTGGTGCAGCGGGTCTATGGCACCGCATCGTAGTGCAAGAGGCATCACTACACACCCTGGTTCGATTCCAGGCTGTGTCTCAACCGGCCGGGATTGGGGAGTCCCATAGGGTGGCGAACAATTGGCCCAGTGTCGTCTGGGTTTGGCCGGAGTAGGCCGTCATTGTAAATAATAATTTGTTCTTAAATGACTTGCCTAGTTAAATAAAGGTTAAATAAAAAATAAATAAAAATAGTGAGCAGATGAGGGAGACAGTTGGCGACAGTGAGAATGACAGATTATTAAGTTACCTAGAAGGTGAGTGTAGACGTGAGGTAGGAAGGAAGCGAGTGGGAGCGTCATTGACCTTGTAGTACAGATTCCTGCCAATAACTCAGAATGAAGGAGCCACATCATTTTCATCCCAGATAGAATGAAATCATATCAATAATTACACCGTGTGTAAACAGATCCATTTCCTGACAGACCTCTCCCTGCTGTGTGTGTGTGTGTGTGTGTGTGTGTGTGTGTGTGTGTGTGTGTGTGTGTGTGTGTGTGTGTGTGTGTGTGTGTGTGTGTGTGTGTGTGTGTGTGTGTGTGTGTGTGTGTGTGTGCGCGCTCGTTTGAGGAGAATAAGTCATTTGCAGGAAGGGAACCTTGAACAAGGTCAGCCTGACTGAGCCTCAACATGCCTGGAGCCAGGAGCCAGGGACAGGAGCCTCACAGCCGACACAAGCCTCCTCTGAGCTGCCTGGCCTCGGGGCACAGTGATCCCTCTCCCCCCTCTCTCCTCCCACTGCTCCAGATTCCAGACCAACACCGTCCAAGCTCTGCTGTGTGGTAAATAGCAGTGCTAACAGTCAACTATTAACACACACACACACACTCAGGCGCACACACACACGCCTCACATACACACACACACACACACACACACACACACACACACTCCAGCCGTATAGAATGCAGAGTCTGTGTGGTCCTGTGAAATCAGGCCTGTTTTGAGTGATATAGAAGGTGTTGGAGCACAAACAGGGCCTGTTTTGAGTGCTATAGAAGGTGTTGGAGCAGAAACAGGTCCTGTTTTGAGTGCTACAGAAGGTGTTGGTGTAGAAACAGGTCCTGTTTTGAGTGCTATAGAAGGTCTTGGAGCAGAAACAGGTCCTGTTTTGAGTGCTATAGAAGGTGTTGGTGTAGAAACAGGGCCTGTTTTGAGTGCTATAGAAGGTCTTGGAGCAGAAACAGGGCCTGTTTTGAGTGCTATAGAAGGTGTTGGAGCAGAAACAGGGCCTGTTTTGAGTGCTATAGAAGGTGTTGGAGCAGAAACAGGGCCTGTTTGATCTGCCTCCACATCTTCAGACTCAGCCAGTGGTGTGAGGTGAGTCTCCACATCTCCAGACTCAGCCAGTGGTGTGAGGTGATTCTCCACCTCTCCACATATCCGGACTCAGCCGGTGGTGTGAGGTGAGTCTCCACATCTCCAGACTCAGCCAGGGGTGTGAGGTGAGTCTCGACATCTCCAGACTCAGCCAGTGGTGTGAGGTGATTCTCCACATCTCGAGACTCAGCCAGTGGTGTGAGGTGATTCTCCACCTCTCCACATATCCGGACTCAGCCGGTGGTGTGAGGTGAGTCTCCACATCTCCAGACTCAGCCAGGGGTGTGAGGTGAGTCTCCACATCTCCAGACTCAGCCAGTGGTGTGAGGTGATTCTCCACATCTCCAGACTCAGCCAGTGGTGTGAGGTGATTCTCCACATCTCCAGACTCAGCCAGTGGTGTGAGGTGAGTCTCCACATCTCCAGACTCAACCGGTGGTGTGAGGTGAGTCTCCACATCTCCAGACTCAGCCAGTGGTGTGAGGTGAGTCTCCACATCTCCAGACTCAGCCAGTGGTGTGAGGTGAGTCTCCACATCTCCAGTCTCAGCCAGTGGTGTGAGGTGAGTCTCCACATCTCCACATATCCAGACTCAGCCAGTGGTGTGAGGTGAGTCTCCACCTCTCCACATCTCCAGACTCAGCCAGCGGTGTGAGGTGATTCTCCACATCTCCAGACCCAGCCAGCGGTGTGAGGTGAGTCTCCACATCTCCAGACTCAGCCAGTGGTGTGAGGTGAGTCTCCACATCTCCAGATCCAGCCAGTGGTGTGAGGTGAGTCTCCACATCTCCAGACTCAGCCGGTGGTGTGAGGTGAGTCTCCACATCTCCAGACTCAGCCGGTGGTGTGAGGTGGGTCTCCACATCTCCACATATCCGAACTCAGCCGGTGGTGTGAGGTGATTCTCCACCTCTCCACATCTCCAGACTCAGCCAGTGGTGTGAGGTGAGTCTCCACATCTCCAGACTCAGACAGTTTTGTGAGGTGAGTCTCCACATCTCCAGACTCAGCCAGGGGTGTGAGGTGATTCTCCACATCTCCAGACTCAGCCGGTGGTGTGAGGTGAGAATCCCTGGGGACACTCACTCTTAGGAAACAAAAGTGTTCTTCAGCTGTCCCCATAGGATACCCCTTTGAAGAACCACAGTTGGATTCAGGTAGAACCTTTTGGGGTTCCGTGTAGAACCCTGTCCACAGAGGGTTTTTAGATGGAACTCAAACTGATTCTACCTGGAACTTCAAAGGGATTTACCTGGAACCAAAAAAAGGGGTTCTCCTATGAGGACAGCCAAAGAACCCTTTTGGAACCCTTTTGGAACCCTTTTGGAACCCTTTTGGAACCTTTTTTTTCCTTCTAGAAGTGTTAAGGAGTGGAGTGGCCATGCCACTCTGAGGCCGGGCTATGGTTCTTATGACTTGATTGCATAGAGATTTTACACAATGGACATGAAGGCAGTGATTATTATACTTGTACATTAGTAGTGTTTCGTTCAAATATGCAACGTATGTGCAACGTTCAAGTCAAGACGGGTCAGTTTAGTAGCAACCAAGTAATTATAATTTTAAACTTTAGAGCTGCGTAAGCAATCTACAGTGTAAATATTAATTAACGTGTAGATTCAGTGCCTTGCCGTCATCCTAATGGACATGTATGCAGATGACACCACCACAAAGCCGCGGCAGGAACATTGTAATGTATTTTACAAGTTGTTTTAGTAAATGACTTAATTTTCTCCGATAGTATAAAAAAATGGCGTCCTTGTTCGGGATGGATGTCTCTCAGCAAGCTGTTTAGACAATTACAGGACAGACGACATGGTGTTAATCAGGAATCAATATCTACTTACACTTAAGTATTTGACGCTGATAGGTTTCAACTAGATTATTTTAGAATTGCGTTCTCATTAGCATACATTTGAAATATAATAAAATGTAAAGAATATATGATTTTGTATCGTCCGGGTTTCATCAGATTAATCTGAGTGGGGGTAACGAAGACTAACGACAGGCCGGGCCGGGCTGTCACGGTGACAAACTGGAGTAACACCAGTGTGTGTTGGGAGGTTAAGAAGCGCTGGAAAAGACAGGTGACTTCATCTAAACACTATTAGCGTCGGTTAACTCTGTGTCTCTCAATTAGACGAGTCATTTTGTATTTCCCCACCCCGCCATGCTGATAAATAGCTATTCAGCAACTGCTTTCTTCAAGGGAGGACAAATAGACCGTACTGAAATGAATAAAAACTCACTGAAATGAATAAAAACTCACTGAAATGGTTATCTAACTCCACTGATGTTTTCAAATCTTTAGCCAATTATATTAAAAGTACTAGTCTTAGCGTTATATGTTAGACAGCCATTATATCTGAGTGCAAACGGGTGTTTCCACTGTAATAATACTGTGTGGTGTTTTAACACTGAGTGGGAAGACCTGCAAATAAAATAAAACATGAAAATCAAAGCCTCCTTTATATTAGATTACAGAAGGGTTTGGGTTAAACCAAACACACAACACTGTGTTGAATCGACATAATGAACTTAAACAAGCAACCTTAATTAAACAGGCTATATCCCCGTGCATATCCATCTAATGATGTCAGGCACAGCAGCAATTAACCGGCCGTCTATGAAGGCAAACAGTGTGGGGGTAAGTCCCATAAATACAGCACAGGCCGTAGCTTATTGAAACCCTCCTGAAGAAAAAAAAAAAATACAATTAATTAGAATGTTATGTTTCAGGAAGATGCTGCCTTTAACATTGTACCCCAGAGGACATCATGTGCCTGCCTTAGATTAAAGATGAACTACCGCTTGGTAAAGCCTTCATAATGAAAGAGCTGGAGAATACCTCCATATACCCTGCTAATTAGCAGTGGACTATAACAGAGTGTGTGTGTTTTTTTGGGCCCCCTCTACATTATAACATCCATTATAACTAGCCTGTCAGACAGTTTTAATCGGAACAACCCACTGTGGACCAGCCAAGCCATTTACAAGGACAAGAAGCAGAAAAATAGTTTCATTCTTATTATCTGCTTTAACCAACACACAATAATGTTTTATTTTCCACAAGAAAGTGTTTGAATTAAATTGTTTGTATATCTTATTTGGCCAATTAAATACATTTTCTTAGAAGACTGTTAGTCATATAAATAAGGATATTTTGTTGCCAGTTTGTGGTTATCCCATAGTTTGAAAACAGGTATACTATATGTGGTTTCCCTTACCAGGCAAAACGTTGCCTCCTTCCAATACAAACACAGACATCTATCAGGTTCCTGGACTATATCAATTTAAAAGGAAATTATGATTTGGGGATTTTGTTACACCCTTGAGGGACACTGTTATGTTACTGTCTCCATTGCTTGAGAACATTTGTCCAAACAGAATTAATTCACTTTTTAAAAATACTATTTACACACACAGCTCCAAACTGAACCACATTGGCCAAAATTACACAAAATGTAATTTGCAAAATGCTTTAAGACTCTGAAAACATTAAATACATGACACAAAATCAACAACCTCCAACAAAACATACAACTTGTTATTATCTAAGGAAAAGTTATATCAATCAATAAGTTGTCCTTGCCCTCGGGGCCTCTTACTTGGTCCGGTCTTGCAAACAGAAACTCAGAGGTGACCTATTTTATGCGTGAATAAGGACTGATTTCGGATTTGAACGATTGTGCAAAGAAGTTTTTCTCACTTGCGGAAAAGGTTCACATTCATGGGAGTCATTTGTATCAGCCGTGACCAAATGTTTAAAATTTAGTTTGTCGTGATCTTTACCCCCTTTTGAGTCTTTTGTAGTAAGTTATGTTTACTGTTTTGTAAATAATGTACCTAGCATTGTGTGTGAAAGCAAGGAGAAATGACTTACAGTTTAGCAGAAAAATAATACTGTTGCCCTCATTAGGTTAGGATGGAGATCAAGTGGATCCCAGTTTCATTACAAGTGTCTTAGTAATGAAGAAAAACTATAAAAGTAAAACCCAAAGCATCTTGGGAAAACCCCCGTGTTAAAAAGCCATGGACCTTCACACCATGATGCAACACAAGAAGTCCCAGACATGATCCAAACTCCAGTCTCTGGTCTTCAAAGAGGGGTTGTCTTTGTCCTCCTCAGGAACTAGCATGTCTCCAAAGAGGGGTTGTCTTTGTCCTCCTCAGGAGACAGGATGTCTCCAAAGAGGGGTTGTCTTTGTCCTCCTCAGGAGATAGGATGTCTCCAAAGAGGGGTTGTCTTTGTCCTCCTCAGGAGATAGGATGTCTCCAAAGAGGGGTTGTCTTTGTCCTCAGGAACTAGAGTGTCTCCAAAGAGGGGTTGTCTTTGTCCTCCTCAGGTACTAGAGTGTCTCCAAAGAGGGGTTGTCTTTGTCCTCCTCAGGTACTAGAGTGTCTCCAAAGAGGGGTTGTCTTTGTCCTCCTCAGGTACTAGAGTGTCTCCAAAGAGGGGTTGTCTTTGTCCTCCTCAGGAACTAGAGTGTCTCCAAAGAGGTGTTGTCTTTGTCCTCCTCAGGAACTAGAGTGTCTCCAAAGAGGGGTTGTCGTTGTCCTCCTCAGGAACTAGAGTGTCTCCAAAGAGGGGTTGTCTTTGTCCTCCTCAGGAACTAGAGTGTCTCCAAAGAGGGGTTGTCGTTGTCCTCCTCAGGTACTAGAGTGTCTCCAAAGAGGGGTTGTCTTTGTCCTCCTCAGGAACTAGAGTGTCTCCAAAGAGGGGTTGTCGTTGTCCTCCTCAGGAACTAGGGTGTCTCCAAAGAGGGGTTGTCTTTGTCCTCCTCAGGAACTAGAGTGTCTCCAAAGAGGGGTTGTCGTTGTCCTCCTCAGGTACTAGAGTGTCTCCAAAGAGGGGTTGTCTTTGTCCTCCTCAGGTACTAGAGTGTCTCCAAAGAGGGTTTGTCGTTGTCATCCTCAGGTACTAGAGTGTCTCCAAAGAGGGGTTGTCTTTGTCCTCCTCAGGTACTAGAGTGTCTCCAAAGAGGGTTTATCGTTGTCCTCCTCAGGAACTAGAGTGTCTCCAAAGAGGGGTTGTCGTTGTCCTCCTCAGGTACTAGAGTGTATCCAAAGAGGGTTTGTCGTTGTCCTCCTCAGGTACTAGGGTGTCTCCAAAGAGGGGTTGTCTTTGTCCTCCTCAGGAACTAGAGTGTCTCCAAAGAGGGGTTGTCTTTGTCCTCCTCAGGAACTAGAGTGTCTCCAAAGAGGGGTTGTCTTTGTCCTCCTCAGGTACTAGAGTGTCTCCAAAGAGGGGTTGTCGTTGTCCTCCTCAGGAACTAGAGTGTCTCCAAAGAGGGTTTGTCGTTGTCCTCCTCAGGTACTAGAGTGTCTCCAAAGAGGGGTTGTCTTTGTCCTCCTCAGGAACTAGAGTGTCTCCAAAGAGGGGTTGTCTTTGTCCTCCTCAGGTACTAGGGTGTCTCCAAAGAGGGGTTGTCGTTGTCCTCCTCAGGAACTAGGGTGTCTCCAAAGAGGGGTTGTCGTTGTCCTCCTCAGGTACTAGAGTGTCTCCAAAGAGGGGTTGTCGTTGTCCTCCTCAGGAACTAGGGTGTCTCCAAAGAGGGGTTGTCGTTGTCCTCCTCAGGTACTAGAGTGTCTCCAAAGAGGGGTTGTCTTTGTCCTCCTCAGGAACTAGAGTGTCTCCAAAGAGGGTTTGTCGTTGTCCTCCTCAGGTACTAGAGTGTCTCCAAAGAGGGGTTGTCGTTGTCCTCCTCAGGTACTAGAGTGTCTCCAAAGAGGGGTTGTCGTTGTCCTCCACAGGAACTAGAGTGTCTCCAAAGAGGGGTTGTCGTTGTCTTCCTCAGGAACTAGGGTGTCTCCAAAGAGGGGTTGTCGTTGTCCTCCTCAGGTACTAGGGGTCTTGTTTACAGGCTCTGTTTACTCTATGTCAAGGTTATTTGTGTCTCGGTGGAAGTGGTTGTTGCGAGGGGGCGGTCATTAGTCTAGCACGCTAAATTCGTTATGGGAGTTAGCGGCATTCTGAGGACGCCACTAACGCTAGCTAATTGGAGACGTTTTACAAGGGAAGCACTTATCACTTTGCTTATTAAAAATGCTTATTGGAAGCAATAAAACACACATTATGGTGGAGGGGAAATGAATCTAGTGTATTGCCCAGGAACATAATGCAGTTGTAATATGTGTCATGTTCCCTCGTAATGACTGCTGTTCAGTTTATTAGTCCTGATGACAGAGGGGCCGTGACAGGGAACCGCTTATTGTTTGACACAGGTTGATGGATGTACAGTGTAAGTCAGTGTTCGAGCACATGCATGGTATGTTAAAGCAATACGGCACGCGGGGTTGGGGGGGGGGGGGCGGGGGGGGTTGGTATATGGCCAATATACCACGGATAAGGGATGTTCTTAGTCAAGACGCAACGCTGAGTGCCTGGATACAGCCCTTAGCCGTGGTATATTGGGCATATACCACAAACCTCAGAGGTGCCTTATTGCTATTACAAAGTGGATTCCCACGTAATTAAAACAGTAAAAATACATGTTTTGTCGTACCCGTGCTATACGGTCTGATATATCACGGCTGTCAGCCAATCAGCATTCAGGGCTTGAACCACCCAGTTTAATAATGTGAAGTAACTCACCGTGCAACCTGATAAACATGTACTTAAGCTATCCCTATCTCCCCCTTCTTCTTCTTCGTTTGCCTGAAGTGAGGTGCAATGAGGGGAGGAAACCCTGATGCGTGCAGTACGTACCTTTCAGCTGTGCTTATTATGTTGACTGGAGAGGCAGGCCAGAGACAACGCAGTGACAACGAGGTCCCCAGAGAGAGAGAGAGAGAGAGAGAGAGAGAGAGAGAGAGAGAGAGAGAGAGAGAGAGAGAGAGAGAGAGAGAGAGAGAGAGAGAGAGAGAGAGAGAGAGAGAGAGAGAGAGAGAGAGAGAGAGAGAGAGAGAGAGAGAGAGAGAGAGAGAGAGAGAGAGAGAGAGATAAGCATGTGAGAGCAGCACACAGCCAGGTTAGTACACAGACATTTACTAGTTCAACACCAGCCTCTTTAAATTGATTACCACACCAGGCTCAAGGTGTCACATTAGGGCAACCAAGATTGATATCTAATTGTGGGGGTTTGTGATTTAGGAATTAGATCTGCAGTGATATGAAGGGTTCAGGAACTCTTCTGTGTTTATTGATCTGCAGTGATATGAAGGGTTCAGGAACTCTTCTGTGTTTATTGATCTGCAGTGATATGAAGGGTTCAGGAACTCTTCTGTGTTTATTGATCAGCAGTGATATGAAGGGTTCAGGAACTCTTCTGTGTTGATTGATCAGCAGTGATATGAAGGGTTCAGGAACTCTGTGTTTATTGATCTGCAGTGATATGAAGGGTTCAGGAACTCTTCTGTGTTTATTGATCTGCAGTGATATGAAGGGTTCAGGAACACCTCTGACTGTGTTGATGGATCTTGCAGTGATATGAAGGGTTCAGGAACTCTTCTGTGTTTATTGATCTGCAGTGATATGAAGGGTTCAGGAACTATTCTGTGTTTATTGATCTGCAGTGATATGATGGTTTCAGGAACTCTTCTGTGTTTATTGATCTGCAGTGATATGAAGGGTTCAGGAACTCTTCTGTGTTGATTGATCTGCAGTGATATGAAGGGTTCAGGAACTCTTCTGTGTTTATTGATCTGCAGTGATATGAAGGGTTCAGGAACTCTTCTGTGTTTATTGATCTGCAGTGATATGAAGGATTCAGGAACTATTCTGTGTTTATTGATCTGCAGTGATATGAAGGGTTCAGGAACTATTCTGTGTTTATTGATCTGCAGTGATATGAAGGGTTCAGGAACTCTTCTGTGTTTATTGATCTGCAGTGATATGAAGGATTCAGGAACTATTCTGTGTTTATTGATCTGCAGTGATATGAAGGGTTCAGGAACTATTCTGTGTTTATTGATCTGCAGTGATATGAAGGGTTCAGGAACTCTTCTGTGTTTATTGATCTGCAGTGATATGAAGGATTCAGGAACTCTTCTGTGTTTATTGATCTGCAGTGATATGAAGGGTTCAGGAACACCACCGAACAACAGGCCTTTTCTTTGTTGTCTGATGGGGGAGGGGGGTTCTTACCAAGTTTTGCGCCAATTTATTTGTGATCCAATTTATAGCTTTTTGCAATCAAGCAATGCAATCCAATTTTGTCTTTCATTGGAGGAACTGATTAAAATGTGCAGGACAACATGTTTATTCCCCAATGAGAAGTCTTCCAGTCTTGTTCAATTATGAACAAGTCAAATGTTAAACCTGACTAGTTATTGAACTAATCCTACTGCCAGTCCTATTCTTAATCCTACTGCCAGTCCTATTCTCACTCCTACTGCTAGTCCTATTCTCACTCCTACTGCCAGTCCTATTCTTAATCCTACTGCTAGTTGTATTCTTAATCCTACTGCTAGTCCTATTCTTAATCCTACTGCTAGTCATATTCTTAATCCTACTGCTAGTCCTATTCTTAATCCTACTGCTAGTCCTATTCTTAATCCTACTGCTAGTCCTATTCTTAATCCTACTGCTAGTCCAATTCTTAATCCTACTGCTAGTCCTATTCTTATTCCTACTGCTAGTCCTATTCTTAATCCTACTGCCAGTCCTATTCTTAATTATACTGCTAGTCCTATTCTATAAATAATGGTTATATTATAATTCACCTCATCGTAGCCAGAATAATATTTATATTTGATTTAAATCTAGACTTTAGAAAGGGTTGAGTTTCTTTGTGCTGATACAAACTGTTCTGAGAAGCTTACATTAGAATCTGATTAGGTCTTTCCTCAACTGAGGTGAATAAACAGTTACCCCCCAGCCTCCCTTCCCCCATCCGGACCCCCCCTAATCAGAAACAGTTGTGACAAAGGCAATACGCCGAGACTGAGATGACAGCTGAATATCGGGTAGTTCTGGCTGGCTCTACATGTACACACTAGGAACAGTCTGGGTTGAAGGTCTCCCCCAGTCTTGTGTGATATAATAACATGGTTGTTTGATTGTCAGTGTGATAAACTTGAGAGCATGGATGTTCCATTTATCAAATTACCAAGTTAGCAAGGGTTGACAGAGACCCCAATTCACCACCTAATGAATGGCAGCTTTGAGAGGACAGAGGCCAAACCAGGCAGCAGTGGGGGGAAAGGAAGGACTCATTGAGAGGACAGAAAGGCCAGGCGGGCTGAGGCCAAACCAGGCATCAGAGGGGGAAGGAAGGACTTATTGAGAGGACAGAAAGGCCAGGCGGGCTGAGGCCAAACCAGGCAGCAGTAGGGGGGAAAGGAAGGACTTATTGAGAGGACAGAAAGGCCAGGCGGGCTGAAGCCAAATCAAGCAGCAGTAGGGGAAGGAAGGACTTATGAGAGGACAGAAAGGCCAGGCGGGCTGAGGCCAAACCAGGCAGCAGTAGGGGAAGGAAGGACTTATTGAGAGGACAGAAAGGCCAGGCGGGCTGAGGCCAAACCAGGCAGCAGTAGGGGAAGGAAGGACTTATTGAGAGGACAGAAAGGCCAGGCGGGCTGAAGCCAAACCAGGCAGCAGTAGGGGAAGGAAGGACTTATTGAGAGGACAGAAAGGCCAGGCGGGCTGAGGCCAAACCAGGCAGCAGTAGGGGAAGGAAGGACTTATTGAGAGGACAGAAAGACCAGGCGGGCTGAGGCCAAACCAGGCAGCAGTAGGGGAAGGAGGACTTATTGAGAGGTCAGAAGGCCAGGCGGGCTGAGGCCAAATCAAGCAGCAGTGGGGGAAGGGAGGACTCATATGTCATCGTTATTTTTTTCCTAACTGTGTGTCCGGAGAGCTTAGGAAATGTAGAGTGGTTATATGCTTTTTGCATCAGAATGGCCATGAAATGGCTGAATGACTACCAGATAGAATTAGTGGTAAGGTGCTGCTAGGACCAGAGTAGACCAGGACCAGAGTAGTCCAGGACCAGAGTAGACCAGGGTAGACCAGGACCGGAGTAGACCAGGACATGAGTAGACCAGGACCAGAGTAGACGAGGACCAGAGTAGACCAGAGTAGACCAGGACCGGAGTAGACCAGGACCGGAGTAGACCAGGACCGGAGTAGACCAGGACCAGAGTAGACCAGAGTAGACCAGGACCAGAGTAGACGAGGACCAGAGTAGACCAGAGTAGACCAGGACCAGAGTAGACCAGAGTAGACGAGGACCAGAGTAGACCAGAGTAGACCAGGACCAGAGTAGACCAGGACCGGAGTAGACCAGGACCAGAGTAGACCAGGACCAGAGTAGACCAGGACCAGAGTAGACCAAGGTAGACCAGGACCAGAGTAGACCAGGAACGGAGTAGACCAGGACCAGAGTAGACCAGAGTAGACCAGGGTAGACCAGGACCAGAGTAGACCAGGAACGGAGTAGACCAGGACCAGAGTAGACGAGGACCAGAGTAGACCAGGGTAGACCAGGACCAGAGTAGACCAGGACCGGAGTAGACCAGGACCAGAGTAGACCAGAGTAGGCCAGGACCATAGTAGACCAGGACCAGAGTAGACCAGGACCGGAGTAGACCAGGACCAGAGTAGACCAGAGTAGACCAGGACCAGAGTAGACCAGGACCAGAGTAGACCAGGACCAGAGTAGACCACATGCTGTATATAACAACCACCATGACCTGGTCAGGGGTTTGGAGGCAGAAGACAAATATATCTCCTTCAGTAACCATCTCCATCGCTTACAGTACTTGAACTTTGACAAATACAGTTGAAGTGGGAAGTTTACATACATTTAGGTTGGAGTCAATAAAACTTGTTTTTCAACCACTCCACATATTTCTTGTTAACAAACTATAGTTTTGGCAAGTCGGTTAGGACATCTACTTAGTGCATGACACAAGTCATTTTTCCAACAATTGATTACAGACAGATTATTTCACTTATAATTCACTGTATCATAATTCCAGTGGGTCAGAAGTTTACATACACTAAATTGACTGTGCCTTTAAACGGCTTGGAAAATTCCAGAAAATGATGTCATGGCTTTAGAAGCTTCTGATAGGCTAATTGACATAATTTGAGTCAATTGGAGGTGTACCTGTGGATGTATTTCCAGGCCTACCTTCAAAGTCAGTGCCTCTTCGCTTGACATCATTGGAAAATCAAAAGAAATCAGCCAAGACCTCCGCAAGTATAGACTTGTATAGACCTCCGCAAGTCTGGGTCATCGTTGGGAGCAATTTCCAAATGCCTGAAGGTACCACGTTCTTCTGTACAAACAATAGTAAGTATAAACACCATGGGCCCAAGCAGCCGTCATGCCGCTCAGGAAGGAGACGCGTTCTGTCTCCTAGAGATGAACGTACTTATGTGAGATTTTAAATCTCAATGAGTCCTTCCTGGTTAAATAAAGGTTAAATAAATAAATAAATAAAACATTGCGAAAAGTGCAAATCAATCCCAGAACAACACCAAAGGACCTTGTGAAGATGCTGGAGGAAACAGGTACAAAAGTATCTATGTCCACAGTAAAACGAGTCCTATATCGACTTAAACTAAAAGGCCGCTCAGCAAGGAAGAAGCCACTGCTCCAAAACCGCCATAAAAAAGTCAGACTACGGTTTGCAACTACACATGGGGACATAGATCGTACTTTTTGGAGAAATGTCCTCTGGTCTGATGAAACAAAAATATCTAATACTATTATATAGAGTGTTAATCCTGTAACATATTTAATTATATTATATAGAGTGTTAATCCTATAACAAATCTCATAATATTATATAGAGTGTTAATCCTATAATATATCTAATACTATTATATAGAGTGTTAATCCTGAAACATATCTAATAATATTATATAGAGTGTTAATCCTATAACATATCTAATTATATTATATAGAGTGTTAATCCTATAACATATTTAATAATATTACATAGAGGTTTTAATCCTGTAACATATTAATTCATATTATATAGAGTGTTAATCCTATAATATATCTAATACTATTATATAGAGTGTTAATCCTATAACATATCTAGTAATATTATATAGAGTGTTAATCCTATAACATATCTCATAATATTATATAGAGTGTTAATCCTATAACATATCTAGTAATATTATATAGAGTGTTAATCCTATAATATATCTAATACTATTTTATAGTGTTAATCCTATAACATATCTAATTATATTATATAGAGTGTTAATCCTATAATATATCTAATACTATTATATAGAGTGTTAATCCTATAATATATCTAATACTATTATATAGAGTGTTAATCCTATAACATATCTAATTATATTATATAGAGTGTTAATCCTATAATATATCTAATACTATTATATAGAGTGTTAATCCTATAACATATCTAATTATATTATATAGAGTGTTAATCCTATAATATATCTAATACTATTATATAGAGTGTTAATCCTATAATATATCTAATACTATTATATAGAGTGTTAATCCTATAACATATCTAATAATATTATATAGAGTGTTAATCCTATAATATATCTAATACTATTATATAGAGTGTTAATCCTATAACATATCTAATACTATTTTATAGTGTTAATCCTATAACATATCTAATTATATTATATAGAGTGTTAATCCCATTGCATATCTAATTATATTATATAGTGGTGTTAATCAGGGTTGCCCTTTATTGTCTATGTTAATCCTATAAAGGGAATATTATCTATGGGTCAGTCTGGATCGTTTGTGAGCCTGGTGAAAGGATCAATAATCACATAATCTCTTACCCACAGTAGAGTCTACTGCCAGTCACAAATCTGACTGCGTGACTGAAGCAAAATCCCATTTGAAATGTTGGGAACGTCAACAAATCAACAAGGCATTTTACAATCATCATAGAGGCTGTTTTTCCTGGTCCTGCTGTTCTGCTGATTGGGCCGTAATACTGCCATCACAGCACCATTAAAGTCGGCTTCTCAGACCGCTGGTTAATATAATTCACAGCTTGAAGGGGGAGGGTGTCATTATGAGATCATATATCATTCCGGGGGAAAGATTCTTGACACTTCTCAAAACGTCAGATACTTCAATTAAACCATTTCCTTCTCCGTTGTGGTTCCACGTAAGTAGGCAGCGATCCTTCAGGTGGTGAAGTTACGGGGGAAATGATTGGTACAGGCAAAGTTTAATCAATGTATTAGATCAGCTGAGTGCTTGAAGATATTTCTGATACAGCATGTGTCTATCACAGCTGTCCAAACTGCCTGTACAGGCCTGGATGCTTCATGGTAAATAGATCACTGCCGTTGTTCTAGGCTATACGTCCTACCCGCTATGAATAAAAATGATCTGTGGAGACAACAGTGGATAGAAGAGGTTACTCACAGAAATTCGATTTTGGATTCTGCACAACGTGTCCTCGAGCAATTTCACCATAACATTGCAAAGTGGTCACTTATATATCACTGCAATATCTGTGTTTATTATTTTCAATGTAAAATGGCCTCTTGATCCATATTTATTACCAATTGAGTCATCCACCCGTATAACATGAAATGACATATACATAGTGGTTTGTCCATTTCCCCTGCAGCAAATCCAATAGATTCACATTGTGAATGTTTATCTAATACCGTTTATTAGATGGTTCGACTACAGAAGAAGAACTACGCATCACATATAAATCCCAGGTATGTCTATATCCCCTTTACATAGTTATCCCTGAATATACAGGACATCATTGACAAGAACACTAGGTTATCATTAGGTTAATGATTAGAGAACAGACGATAGACCAGTAGGTTATCATTAGGTTAATGATTAGAGAACAGACTATAGACCAGTAGGTTATCATTAAGTTAATGATTAGAGAACAGACTATAGACCAGTAGGTTATCATTAGGTTAATGATTAGAGAACAGACGATAGACCAGTAGGTTATCATTAAGTTAATGATTAGAGAACAGACTATAGACCAGTAGGTTATCATTAGGTTAATGATTAGAGAACAGACTATAGACCAGTAGGTTATCATTAGGTTAATGATTAGAGAACAGACTATAGACCAGTAGGTTATCATTAGGTTAATGATTAGAGAACAGACTATAGACCAGTAGGTTATCATTAAGTTAATGATTAGAGAACAGACTATAGACCAGTAGGTTATCATTAGGTTAATGATTAGAGAACAGACTATAGACCAGTAGGTTATCATTAAGTTAATGATTAGAGAACAGACTATAGACCAGTAGGTTATCATTAGGTTAATGATTAGAGAACAGACTATAGACCAGTAGGTTATCATTAAGTCTATAGATCACTAGGTTATCATTAAGTCTATAGATCACTACGTTATCATTAAGTCTATAGATCACTAGTTTATCATTAGGTCTATAGATCACTAGGTTATCATTAGGTCTATAGATCACTAGGTTATCATTAGGTCTATAGATCACTAGGTTATCATTAGGTCTATAGATCACTAGGTTATCATTAAGTCTATAGATCACAAGGTTATCATTACGTCTATAGATCACTAGGTTATCATTAAGTCTATAGATCACTAGTTTATCATTAAGTCTATAGATCACTAGGTTATCATTAAGTCTATAGATCACTAGGTTATCATTAAGTCTATAGATCACTAGGTTATCATTAGGTCTACAGATCACTAGGTTATCATTAGGTCTATAGATCACTAGTTTATCATTAAGTCTATAGATCACTAGGTTATCATTAAGTCTATAGATCACTAGGTTATCAGTAAATATATAGATCACAAGGATATCATTAAGTATATAGATCACTAGGTTATCATTAAGTCTATAGATCACTAGGTTATCATTACGTCTATAGATCACTAGGTTATCATTAAGTCTATAGATCACTAGGTTATCATTACGTCTATAGATCACTAGGTTATCATTAAGTCTATAGATCACTAGGTTATCATTAAGTCTATAGATCACTAGGTTATCATTAAGTCTATAGATCACTAGGTTATCATTAAGTCTATAGATCACTAGGTTATCATTAAGTTATTAGAGCAGACTACAGCCCTAGCTTCCATCACAGTGATACCACCCAGGCATTTAGGCCATCGTTCCTATGAGGCTGCACTTGGAGAAACACCACAACATCCCACAAGACTTTTAGCCATACTAAATCTGCCTTTTTCCCTGCTTCCTGTATTCCATATGGTTTTCTCAGGCTTTCTAGGTCAGACGTCTTAAATAGTGGGTTACTTTTTTCCTTTGGCATCTAGACTCTCAGGTATTTACAGGCAAACCTGGAGTGTATCAGGACTGCTCTGTGATCATAGAAAACATGCTCCACTGGGGACTGTACCCACATGGGGCAGACATACACAGAATGAAGTGGACAATATATATATCTGGTCTTTCTTTCCCTGTTTCTGCTACATGGGATATGACTGCTGTTGCCCTGCTGCTGCTACATGGGATATGACTGCTGTTGCCCTGCTTCTGCTACATGGGATATGACTGCTTCTGCTACATGGGATATGACTGCTTCTGCTACATGGGATATGACTGCTGATGTCCTTTTTTTTTTTTTTTGCTACACGGGATATGTCTGTTGTTGCCCAGATTTTAATGAATCAGTTGTCTCTCTCGCCACACACACACACACACACACACACACACACACACACACACACACACACACACACACACACACACACACACACACACACACACACACACACACACACACACACGCACACACACACACACACACACATACACAGCAGCAGCAGCAATTACAACATTTGGCATTGATGAGGCTCATTGTTGCCATTCCCGTGGAGGCCAGGCCTTGCGTGGGTGTGGAAACTAAATGACCCTCTACCCTCAGTTGTAGGCTCTCCCAAGGGGGCCCGGGTTGCCCTGTGAGTAAGCTTGTACCATGGCTGCCCTTGACATACCTTCTCTGCAGACCCGGGAACGCCAGGTTGGAACGCCAGGTCTTTGCCAGCCCTGTGAATGGAGTGCTGTGTGCCAGATGCTACCAGCTGCGGCTAGAGGTTTTCACAACGGCGGACACCTGTCCTCTCGGAACCGGGCTCCAGAAGCCATCAGCGGTGGCCCTAAAGAGCCGTCAGCAGGAAATGAGGCAGCAACCTCGAAGTGAAAGGCCTTGTGTGGCCCTTGCTGAGAACCCTTAATGAGGCAGCAACCTCGCTGCCAAGCCACGTTTAGAGACACAGCCACAGTTTCCTTTATCATCATTTACCTCAGCATGTTTCTGGCCTGAGGACATTTCCACAACACTTTTGTCATGTATTTGGCCTGTGTCATTTGGGAACTAGTAGATGATGGTGACATCTGACTTTGGTCAAGAACATACAAGACTAATTCGGTCAATGATTAGGAACAAAATGTGTTTTGCAGGACTGTGATCTGCACTATAATGTGTGATGATACCATATCCCCAAAATGTATAGTATCCATATTTGAAAAGCTTCAGGGATAAGGAACCGTGATCCAGGAGGATCCCATATCTACTCCTAGTAAAGTACACAGCAGATCGCTTTTGATCTGAGCTTTCTGTTTTCTAGTCACGTTTATTATCAACAATTTCAGAACAATACCCCCAATTTTCACTGCTCTCAGATCTAGACGCTGTGAGAATCTTTGTTCAATTACCTTTCGTCTTATGATGCGATATCAAAAAAGTCATTATAGAAAAGGGTCTTATGGGAATATGGTTAATATGAACGACAGTTCGTGTCATGACCCGTGTTATTTCTGTATGAAACGTGAGACATGAATTACAGCCCAGCTCTGTGGCTTCCCCCTAGTGGGCTACAAGGGACAATCCTGGAAAGCACGGATTTGCATCTGGCCATTATGTAGAGCAAACCTTTCTAGAAAACTCTTGAGCAAAATAAATGACCACCATGTTGTTTTCTTTTCTTCCTCTTCCTCTTGCTTTCTACTTTTCTTTTTTTCACATTTTTCAAGTCTTTATTGTTACAGTTGTGTCTATAATTTAAATGTTTTGAAGATGTAGGACACCCTGGATACATTCTGTTTTGGGATTTTGAGTCTGTCTGTACTTGACGCCTGTTGGGGGTCGTTTTACAGGGTGAATGGAACAGAGATGAAGGGAAGATACAGTTTTCTATCTTCCCCAGTCTGAGGATGGTGGTATGTTAACCTGTGTACCTGTCCTGATTAGTAACGGGACATTATTCACTGGCCTGTTGAGTAGAGAAGTGTGATTTGTTTTCACTGCAGGGAGCAGGAGGCAGGGACTGAGGATCATGGGAGATGAAACGGACATGCCTACGGTGAGGAGTCAGGATGGGTGGCTGTTCCTGTTCCTGTTGCACCGTGGAGCTGGCTCCTTTCAGATCTGTCCGGAACGCAAACCTTCCCTCGACTCAGTGGGCTTCACCACTTCATATAAGGAAATATCAGGGCCTGTTGAGATCTGTGGAAAAGTACAAAGTTCAGGCCATATCCTGCTTTTAAATAGCTTTTTTACGTGGGAAACAAATGTGTCCACAGTGAGAGCATGTTCCTGTACACCAGAGTATGTCGTGACTGGTTTCTATTATAAATGCTGTAAATGAAAACAAAAATGGGCCTAAAATAGTCTTGCTTTGTCACAATAAAAATGTTGGCACTGAAAAACAAAGGGTAAGACACCTTCCCCCTCTGGACAGGAGAGAAAAATCCAGTTATATTGTTCTATACCTTCCCCTTCAGGAGAGATAAATCTAGATATATTGTGGTATTCTTTCCTCTCAGGACAGGAGAGATAAATCTAGATATATTGTGGTATTGTTTCCTCTCAGGACAGGAGAGATAAATCTAGATATATTGTGGTATTCTTTCCTCTCAGGAGAGATAAATCTAGTTATAGTGTGGTATTCTTTCCTCTCAGGAGAGATAAATCTAGATATATTGTGGTATTCATTCCTCTCAGGACAGGAGAGATAAATCTAGATATATTGTGGTATTCTTTCTTCTCAGGAGAGATAAATCTAGTTATATTGTGGAATTCTTTCCTCTCAGGAGAGGAGAGATATATCTAGTTATAGTGTGGTATTCTTTCCTCTCAGGAGAGGAGAGATAAATCTAGATATATTGTGGTATTCTTTCCTCTCAGGAGAAGAGAGATAAATCTAGTTATATTGTGGTATTCTTTCCTCTCAGGAGAGATAAATCTAGTTATATTGTGGTATTCTATCCTCTCAGGAGAGGAGAGATAAATCTAGTTATATTGTGGTATTCTTTCCTCTCAGGAGAGATAAATCTAGTTATATTGTGGTATTCTTTCCTCTCAGGAGAGGAGAGATATATCTAGTTATAGTGTGGTATTCTTTCCCCTCAGGACAGGAGAGATACATCTAGATATATTGTGGTATTCTTTCCCCTCAGGACAGGAGAGATACATCTAGTTATAGTGTGGTATTCTTTCCCCTCAGGACAGGAGAGATAAATCTAGTTATAGTGTGGTATTCTTTCCTCTCAGGAGAGATACGTCTAGTTATATTGTGGTATTCTTTCCTCTCAGGAGAGATAAATCTAGTTATAGTATGGTATTCTTTCCTCTCAGGAGAGATAAATCTAGTTATATTGTGGTATTCTTTCCTCTCAGGAGAGATAAATCTAGTTATATTGTGGTATTCTTTCCTCTCAGGAGAGATATATCTAGATATATTGTGGTATTCTTTCCCCTCAGGACAGGAGAGATAAATCTAGTTATATTGTGGTATTCTTTCCTCTCAGGACAGGAGAGATAAATCTAGTTATATTGTGGTATTCTTTCCTCTCAGGAGAGATAAATCTAGATATATTGTGGTATTCTTTCCTCTCAGGACAGGAGAGATAAATCTAGTTATATTGTGGTATTCTTTCCCCTCAGGAGAGATAAATCTAGTTATATTGTGGTATTCTTTCCTCTCAGGACAGGAGAGATAAACCTAGTTATATTGTCGTATTCTTTCCTCTCAGGAGAGATACATCTAGATATATTGTGGTATTCTTTCCTCTCAGAAGAGATAAATCTAGTATATTGTGGTATTCTTTCCTCTCAGGAGAGATAAATCTAGATTATATTGTGGTATTCATATTCATCTCAGGACAGGAGAGATTAAATCTAGATATATTGTCGTATTCTTTCTTCTCAGGAGAGATAAAATCTAGTTATATTGTGGTATTCTTTCCTCTCAGGAGAGGAGAGATATATCTAGGTTATAGTGTGGTAGTCTTTCCTCGCAGAGAGGAGAGATAAATCTAGATATATTGTGGTATTCATTTCCTCTCAGGAGAAGAGAGATAAATCTAGTTATAGTGGTATTCTTTCCCCTCAGGAGAAGAGAGATAAATCTAGTTATATTGTGTATTCTTTCCCCTCAGGACAGGAGAGATAATCTAGTTATATTGTGATATTCTTTCCCCTCAGGACAGGAGAGATAAATCTAGATATAGTGGTATTCTTTCTCTCAGGACAGGAGAGATAAATCTAGTTATATTGTGGTATTCTTTCCCTCAGGAGAGATAAATCTAGATATATTGTGATATTCTTTCCTCTCAGGACAGAGAGATAAATCTAGTTATAGTGTGGTATTCTTTCCCTCAGGACAGGAGAGATAACATCTAGATATATTGTGGTATTCTTCCCCTCAGGACAGGAGAGATACATCTAGTTATAGTGTATTCTTTCCCCTCAGGACAGGAGAGATAAATCTAGTTATAGTGTGGTATTCTTCCTCTGAGGAGAGATAC